>NC_136633.1:5776288-5848788 GCF_933228915.1 Telmatherina bonti
GACCATCATTCTGCTGCTTTAATGCCCACGGAGACACGTAAAAAGATCAATAAAAACAATGAAAATGACAAAAAAATTTATAGTAGATTAATTTTATTTCACTGAAATTTTTTTTTAACAAAAAAATTATTTTAAAATTGTGAAACAAAAAGTCCAGATTTTTCTATTTGATTTTCCCGCCACTAGTAGAGACAAAACTGGTTCCAGATCAACTGAGTCCACAGACTTTATATTAAACCTGATTAAAACTGGAGGACGTGGGTTCAAACCCTGTTGGAGCGCCTGGGTTCAAACCCTGTTGGAGCGCCTGGGTTCAAACCCTGTTGGAGCACATGAAACCTGAGTTTTGTTTGGTTGTGGAGGAAACACACACGTGGGGATAGACATGTTACACATGTAGGGAACTGGTTGTTTTAGTCCGGGACTGGAAACCAGTTCATGCCTTCGTACTGATGGACATCCAGTGGCTGTAAACCAGTAACAGATTCCCTGACTGGTCATTTATAGAGTTAGGATTCCAGACGTTGTCCGTCTGTAAGACTATTATTTGGTGAAATATCGATCAGGAAATAAAAAAACAGCTGAAAAAATATTATGAGGTAAAACATCGTGTTTTCATAGACTTAGTAAATAACAACAACAACATGTCTGACAGCAGCTTCCGGTGGGAGGGGTCAGGTAGAAACCCACTGCCAGCAAGGCGGCTTGCTTCAGGGGCCGGTTACCGTGGCAACAGCCTTTCTGACGCGGAAGTTTCCGCCAACTCCGGGTTAAAACTGCGACCGGCTTCTTTTTGTTGATTATTTTCTGTTCATTCAGGTTTTGTTGTTTCTTTGTGAACGTTGTAAACAAATAAACACATAAAATATCTTCCAGGAAGAAAGATGAGTCCAACTCTGTAGTCTGTTTCCATGGTAACCGTCTCCTGCTCAACCTGCAGCATGGTCTTCCAGAAGAATCTAACAGCAGCTCGTTTGTCTTCGTTTTCAGATATAAACAGCTGCTGGATCAGCCGGTTGCCATGGCGCACATCACCATCAACCAGTACCTGCAGCAGGTGACCCTTCAGACCCCCCTCACACCCCCTCACACCCCCCTCACACCCCTCACACCCCCCTCACACCCCCCTCACACCCCCTCAGACCCCCCCTCACACCCCCTCAGACCCCCCTCACACCCCCTCACACCCCCTCACACCCCCTCAGACCCCTCACCCCCTCAGACCCCCCTCACACCCCCTCAGACCCCCCCTCAGACCCCCTCAACCCGACCCCTCAGACCCCCTCAACCCCCTCAGACCCCTCACCCCCTCAGACCCCCCTCACACCCCCTCAGACCCCCTCAGACCCTCCTCAGACCCCCCTCACACCCCCCTCCAGACCCCTCCTCAGACCCCCCCCCTCACACCCCCCTCAGACCCCTAAGGCCCCCTCACACCCCTCAGACCCTCCTCAGACCCTCCTCAGACCCCCCTCAGACCCTCCTCAGACCCCCCCTCACACCCTCCTCAGACCCCCCTCAGACCCTCCTCAGACCCCCCTCAAACCCCCCTCACACCCTCCTCAGACCCCCCCTCAGACCCTCCTCAGACCCCCCCTCACACCCTCCTCAGACCCCCCCTCACACCCTCCTCACACCCCCCTCAGACCCTCCTCAGACCCCCCTCACAGCCCCCTCAGACCCTCCTCAGACCCCCCTAAGGCCCCTCAGACCCCTCACACCCCCCTCACATCCCTCACGCCCCCCTCAGACCCTCCTCAGACCCCCCCTCACACCCCCCTCACATCCGTCACGCCCCCGTCAGACCCCCCTCTGACCCCTCTGACCCCTCAGACCCCCTCTTCTGGTTTTACCTAACCGCAGCATCCTCCTCCTCCTGCAGGTCTACGAGGCCATCGACAACCGCGAAGGCTCCTTCTGCGCCGAGCTGCTGTCCTTCAAACACCCCCACGTCGCCAACCCCCGCCTCCAGGTTAGGCCCCGCCCACCCTGTAGCCCTGTTGCTAGGATACGGCCTGACGTCTCTGTGTTGCAGCTCGCCAGTCCGGAGGAGAAGTGCCAGCAGATTCTGGAGCCGCCGTATGACGAGATGGTTGCCGCTCACCTCAGGTGGGACCCGCAGCTTCCTCCAGCGATTATTGATTATTGATGATGAGGTCATCAGAAGTGATGGGAACTCACCTGTGTGTGTTCAGGTGTGTGTATGCAGTGGCCAATCACGACTTCATTGAGGCCTACAAGTTCCAGACGCTGGTCGTTCAATATCCTTTATGTGATCAGTAAACCAGTCAGTGATCAATAGTGATCAGTAACGATCAGATCCTTGACTCCTCACGTCCTTCCTGAGGGCCTTCCAGTCCCACAAGGAGGAGAACTGGTGAGTCCAGACTGGGCTGAGGTTGTGATGAACACGCGGCGCTGCTGACGCGTGTTGCTTTGTGGTTTCAGGGCGCTGGCCGTCATGTTCGCCGTCACGCTCGACCTGCGGATATTCGCCAACAACGTGAGAAACTTTGTATCTCCTCGTTTTCACCTCAAGTCGCCTCAACTTTCATTCTTTCTCTTTGTCTGGAGGGAAATGTTCCAGTAAACCCAGTAAAACTGGAGCTTTCACCAGTTTTAATATTTACCTCAGTTTCTTTTATTTTTCACTTTTTTGCTCCAATATAGAAAACTAAACTAATTTAGTTTTAATATTTAATATAGACAAAGAAATAAGGATAAATATCTGCAAAACATTTCATTTCAATGATGTATAATCTAACCTATAATCTAATTTATGATCTGACGTATAATCAAGTTTATAATCTGATCTATAATTTAATCTATAATTATAATTTATCATCTAATCTATAATCTGAATTATAATCCGATATATAATTTAATCTATAATTTAATTTATAATCTAACATATAATATAATTTATAATCGGATCTATTATTTATTCTATGATTTATAATCTGACCTACAGTTTAATTTATAATCTGATCTATAATTTAATCTATAATTATAATCTAATCTATAATCTAATTTTAATATGTGAAAATTTAGAATAAAAATGAAACAAATCCAAAAAAGACAAATTTACACAGAAGAACCTCAAAAATCAGGTGTGTGACGGTCGTTCAGTGTGTGTGTGTGTGTGTGTGTGTGTGTGTGTGTGTGTGTGTGTGTGTGTGTGTGTGTCCAGGCGGAGCAGCAGCTGCAGAAGAAGGGGAAAGGCCAGCCGGGGGAGATGTTGGAGAAAGCAGCGGAGCAGCTGATGAGCTGCTTCAGAGTGTGTGCCAGCGACAAGTCAGTGCGTCCACCTCACACACACACACACACACACACACACACACACACTCTCTCTGACTGAAGCGGGGCGTTAACATGTCCTGTCTGACAGCCGAGCGAGCATCGAGGACTCCAAGAAGTGGGGGATGATGTTTCTGAGCAACCAGCTCTTCAAGATCTACTTCAAGGTCGCAGATCCGTTGCTACGGAAACGTTCTATGATCATGTGACTGAAATGGTTGTGTAATGACCGTGTGTGTGTGTGTGTGTGTGCGCGTGCTGCAGATCAATAAGCTGCACCTGTGTAAACCTCTGATCAGAGCCATCGACAGTTCCAACCTGAAGAACGACTACAGTCCGGCTCAGAAGGTCACCTATAAATACTACGTGGGCCGCAAAGCCATGTTCGACAGCGACTTCAAGCCAGGTGACGTCCTCACACGCGTGTAGCTTAGCGTGTCGCCTGGCGTGTGGCTAACGTTGACGTGAACCTGGTCTGTGCAGCCGAGGAGTTCCTGTCCTTCGCCTTCCACCACTGTCACCCGAGCAGCCAGAAGAACAAGAGGATGATCCTCATCTACCTGCTGCCGGTCAAGATGTTGCTGGTCAGAGACGCCGCCGCCGCTAAGCCGGGTCCCGAGACGCCGCCGCCGCTAAGCCGGGTCCCGGGACGCCGCCGCCGCTAAGCCGGATCCTGAGACGCCGCCGCTAAGCCGGGTCCCGAGACGCCGCCGCCGCTAAGCCGGGTCCCGGGACGCCGCCGCCGCTAAGCCGGATCCTGAGACGCCGCCGCTAAGCCGGGTCCCGAGACGCCGCCGCCGCTAAGCCGGGTCCCGGGACGCCGCCGCCGCTAAGCCGGGTCCCGGGACGCCGCCGCCGCTAAGCCGGGTCCCGAGACGCCGCTAAGCCGGGTCCCGAGACGCCGCTAAGCCGGGTCCCGAGACGCCGCTAAGCCGGGTCCCGAGACGCCGCCGCCGCTAAGCCGGATCCTGAGACGCCGCCGCTAAGCCGGGTCCCGAGACGCCGCCGCCGCTAAGCCGGATCCTGAGACGCCACCGCTAAGCCGGGTCCCGGGACGCCGCCGCCGCTAAGCCGGATCCTGAGACGCCGCCGCCGCCGCTAAGCCGGGTCCCGGGACGCCGCCGCCGCTAAGCCGGGTCCCGAGACGCCGCTAAGCCGGGTCCCGAGACGCCGCTAAGCCGGGTCCCGAGACGCCGACGCCGCTAAACCGGGTCCCGAGACGCCGCCGCCGCTAAGCCGGGTCCCGAGACGCCGCCGCCGCTAAGCCGGGTCCCGGGACGCCGCCGCCGCTAAGCCGGATCCCGGGACGCCGCCGCCGCTAAGCCGGATCCCGGGACGCCGCCGCCGCTAAGCCGGGTCCCGGGACGCCGCCGCCGCTAAGCCGGGTCCCGGGACGCCGACGCCGCTAAGCCGGGTCCCGAGACGCCGCTAAGCCGGGTCCCGAGACGCCGCCGCCGCTAAGCCGGGTCCCGAGACGCCGCCGCCGCTAAGCCGGGTCCCGAGACGCCGCCGCCGCTAAGCCGGGTCCCGAGACGCCGCCGCCGCTAAGCCGGGTCCCGAGACGCCGACGCCGCTAAGCCGGGTCCCGAGACGCCGCTAAGCCGGGTCCCGAGACGCCGCTAAGCCGGGTCCCGAGACGCCGACGCCGCTAAACCGGGTCCCGAGACGCCGCCGCCGCTAAGCCGGGTCCCGAGACGCCGCTAAGCCGGGTCCCGAGACGCCGCTAAGCCGGGTCCCGAGACGCCGACGCCGCTAAACCGGGTCCCGAGACGCCGCCGCCGCTAAGCCGGGTCCCGGGACGCCGCCGCCGCTAAGCCGGGTCCCGGGACGCCGCCGCCGCTAAGCCGGGTCCCGGGACGCCGCCGCCGCTAAGCCGGGTCCCGAGACGCCGCTAAGCCGGGTCCCGAGACGCCGCTAAGCCGGGTCCCGAGACGCCGCTAAGCCGGGTCCCGAGACGCCGCTAAGCCGGGTCCCGGGACGCCGACGCCGCTAAGCCGGGTCCCGAGATGCCGCTAAGCCGGGTCCCGAGACGCCGCCGCCGCTAAGCCGGGTCCCGAGACGCCGCTAAGCCGGGTCCCGAGACGCCGCTAAGCCGGGTCCCGAGACGCCGCCGCTGCTGCTAAGCCGGGACCGGAACTGGAACCAGAGCTGGAACCGGACCGGAACCAGATCATGAAAAGCAGTCTAACTGGTTTATACTGGGTCACATTCATCAATTCAGATCTGAATTAGATCCATTAAAACTAAACATGTTTGATCTGGTTTAGTGTCATTCCTGTCCAGTCTGGTCTGGTTCTGGTCTCTGGTCTAGACCAGGTCTCTGGTCTGGATCAGGTCGCTGGTCTGGATCAGGTCTCTGGTCTGGATCAGACCTCTGGTCTGGTTCTGGTCTCTGGTCTGGATCAGGTTGCTGGTCTGGATCAGACCTCTGGTCTGGATCAGGTGTCTCGTCTGGTTCTGGTCTCTGGTCTGGATCAGGTTGCTGGTCTGGATCAGACCTCTGGTCTGGATCAGGTGTCTCGTCTGAATCAGTTATCTAGTCTGGACCAGGTCTGTGTTCTAGACCAGGTACCTGGTCTGGATCAAGTCTCTGGTTCTGGACCAGATGTCTGGTCTGGATCAGATATCTAGTCTGGACCAGGTCTCTGGTCTGGATCAAGTCTCTGGTCTGGATCATATATCTAGTCTGGACCAGGTCTCTGGTCTGGACCAAGTCTCTGGTCTGGATCAGATATGTAGTCTGGACCAGGTCTCTGGTCTGGACCAAGTCTCTGGTCTGGATCAGATATCTAGTCTGGACCAGGTCTCTGGTCTGGACCAAGTCTCTGGTCTGGATCAGATATCTAGTCTGGACCAAGTCTCTGGTCTGGATCAGATATCTAGTCTGGACCAGTCCTCCCAGTCTGACCACAGCTCCTTGTTTCAGGGCCACATGCCGACCCATCAGCTGCTCCGGAAGTATGACCTCATGCAGTTTGCTGATGTCACCAAGGCTGTGAGGTAAGCATAGGGGCAGGCAGTGCAACAGGAAGTGACATCACATGGTAACCTGTGTGTGTGTGCGCCAGCGAAGGCAACCTGCTGCTGCTGAATGCGGCGCTGTCCCGACACGAGACCTTCTTCATCCGCTGCGGCATCTTCCTCATCCTGGAGAAGCTGAAGATCATCACCTACAGGAACCTCTTCAAGAAAGTGTGAGTGGAGAAATAAACGCGTTTACAGCTGGAATAAACCAGTTTACAGCAGGAATAAACATGTTTACAGCAGGAATAAACATGTTTACAGCTGAAATAAACATGTTTACAGCTGGATAAACATGTTTACAGCTGGAATAAACAAGTTTACAGGTGAAATAAATATGTTTACAGCTGGAATAAACATGTTTACAGCAGGAATAAACACGTTTACAGCAGGAATAAACACGTTTACAGCTTTAATAAACACGTTTACAGCTGGAATAAACACGTTTACAGCTGGAATAAACACGTTTACAGCAGGAATAAACACGTTTACAGCAGGAATAAACATGTTTACAGATGAAATAAACATGTTTACAGCTGGAATAAACACGTTTACAGCTGGAATAAACATGTTTACAGCAGAAATAAACATGTTTACAGCTGGAATAAACATGTTTACAGCAGGAATAAACACGGTTACAGCAGGAATAAACACGTTTACAGCTTTAATAAACACGTTTACAGCTTTAATAAACACATTTACAGCTTTAATAAACATGTTTACAGCTTTAATAAACACGTTTACAGCTGGAATAAACACGTTTACAGCTGGAATAAACCAGTTTACAGCAGGAATAAACATGTTTACAGCAGAAATAAACATGTTTACAGCTGGATAAACATGTTTACAGCTGGATAAACATGTTTACAGCAGAAATAAACATGTTTACAGCTGGAATAAACATGTTTACAGCAGGAATAAACATGTTTACAGCTGAAATAAACATGTTTACAGCAGGAATAAACATGTTTACAGCTGGATAAACATGTTTACAGCAGAAATAAACATGTTTACAGCTGGAATAAACATGTTTACAGCTGAAATAAACATGTTTACAGCAGGAATAAACACGTTTACAGCAGGAATAAACACGTTTACAGCTTTAATAAACACGTTTACAGCAGGAATAAACACGTTTACAGCAGGAATAAACACGTTTACAGCAGGAATAAACATGTTTACAGCTTGAATTAACACGTTTACAGCAGGAATAAACACGCTTACAGCAGGAATAAACATGTTTACAGCTTGAATAAACACGTTTACAGCAGGAATAAACACGTTTACAGCAGGAATAAACATGTTTACAGCTTTAATAAACACGTTTACAGCTGGAATAAACACGTTTACAGCTGAAATAAACATGTTTACAGCTGAAATAAACATGTTTACAGCAGAAATAAACATGTTTACAGCAGAAATAAACATGTTTACAGCAGAAATAAATATGTTTACAGCCTGGTACAAAAATCCATTTTAGGTTTAATAGGTCAGGTTTACCTTCATGACAACTGTGGGGGGAGTGAATTTTTTTCTTTCTGGTTCGTTTAAAATAATTTAATCTCGAAGTTTGGCATATTTAGGGGCGTGTCCTTTTGATTGACAGGTACCCGATGTCCCGCTTTGGCGTCTACTTTTTCTACTTGTGTTTATTTTAGTTTAATGGTGTGTAGGTTCCAGCTCACGTTCTGGTCGGAGACCTTGACCTGATCCAGATCACGGGGGGGTTTCGGGTCTCTAGATCGTCCAGACCAGCTCGGTCTAACCGCTGCCCGTCCCATCTGCAGGTATCTGCTGCTGAAGACCCACCAGCTGCCTCTGGACGCCTTCCTCGTGGCTCTGAGGATGATGCAGGTGGAGGACGTCGACATCGATGAGGTGCAGTGCATCTTGGCCAACCTCATCTACATGGTGAGGACACACACACACTCTCTCTCACACACATACACACACATACACACACACACACACATGCTCAGCTCTTCTTCTCCTTTCAGGGTCACATTAAGGGCTACATCTCCCACCAGCACCAGAAGCTCGTCGTCAGCAAACAGAATCCATTCCCGCCTCTGTCCTCCGTCTCCTAGGCGACGCTGCGTTGCTACGGAAACCTGCGTTGAGTTTTTATGACTTTGTACCGTAAAAGCTGTGTTGAATAAAGACTATGCTGTTTGTACTGTGTGTGTGCGTGTGTGTCGGAGCGGTGCATTGTGGGAACTGGAGTCCATGTTCAGCGAAACAAACCAACTTTTTACATTTTTATTTCAAACTGAAGATGTTTTATTTACATATTTCAGAAACTGGATGTTTGTAAAGCTGCGTAGAAAGAAAGGCTGGTAAAGCAAGTTTAGTTTCATACAAGTGTTAAAGATGGCGGCGGGTATCAGCGGCGCCTGTCGGGGTACCCGCTGACCTGCGGGGCCATGTGGTCCTCCGCCATCTGCAGCCTCGGTCTGATCCAGTTCAGGTAACGTGACACTTTGGTGAAGACCTGACCGTCGCAGCTGGCGGACGATGACATCAGCATCCCGGTCAGGAAGGCTGTGGCTTTCTCTGCCGTAGCAACCGGTGACCCCGGCAACGGGCCACCACACAGTGGCTGGAGGTTCTGACTCGAGCCGCTGGTGGAGTTTTCTGCTCCATATGGCTTCATGTGCAGAGTCCTCTGAGTGTGATTCTGGATCTGGTTCCCTAAAGGTCTGTTCGGACTCTGGGCACTGTTTGGTTTCCATGACGACCTACTTTGATTCCTGGACGGGACACTCGGCTTCCTCTGAGCGCCGTTACGCCACTTCATGCAGAACATTTTGTTGCTGAGCGGATGAGATACATTCAGCTGCTTGCGGCATTCGTCCAGCTTCATGTAGACCAGGTTCTGGTTCTGGTTCTGGACCTGGTCCTGGTCCCCCCCACTTCTGGCACCAAGCCCTGTTCTCCCAGAATGCATCAGGATGTTTTCGCTGAAGTCTCTGGTGGGCAGGCAGAGGTGGATGATGCTGGGACCCAGTGGCAGGGGCGTGGCCAGCTCCATGAGGGCGAGGTCGTTGTCATGGTGATTTACATGGAAACGGTCGTGAACGTACAGAGAATCGACTCGGAAAAGCATTTTGCTGTTGCCTAGGAGACGAGAGAATAAACACAAATCAGTGGCCTGACAAAACATGTTAAATGTTTCATTAAAAAACACAGAAAGAGTGAAGATTGATCCGTTTCCAGCCAGAACTCCCAAAAAGCAACCACTTCCAGTTACATGACTGGTTTAACTGGGAACAGGCCAGTAACAGACTGGGTATAAAGGGAGCTTTTCAGTCTCTCGGATGGAAAGATGGACAGAGACACTAATTCGAGACAAACTGGCTTTAAACAACATCTACAGTGTAGAATATCTGCGACGGATTCAGAGAATCAGAAGGAATCTCTGTAGGCGGCGGACAGCTTGGATGCTGGTGATCTGGTCTCTTCCGGAAATCTCTACATGGACTTGTGAGTTAGTGCCGATGGCGTGGGCAGCTTCCACATCTGGGAAGCTCCATCAATGCTGAAACATCTGCTCCCATCCAGACAACGTCTCTTTCAGGGAAGACCTTGCAGGTTCCACCATGCTGGACCACATCCTGCATCGTCACAGCAGCATGGCTTCTAAACTTTGGAACTTGGGATGTATTTATCAGTGTGAATGCAATTCTTTAACCACTTCAGCAGTTCAAATTTTAATCTCTTCGGTACATTCAGGAGAATTAAGCTATGACTTTTGTCATGGCAAACCTGTAGTTTTTGAGATATTTTGCGTTTTGTAAAAATAACTTATTTGTGTGACAAGCCTTCAAACCAAATGCAGATTGGACAAAATGTCAGCTCGGCCATTGGTCCGTTTTTGCATATTGAGCTGCAAAGTGGTTCAATGGGGTTTAGAGGTCTGCACCAGTTTGCAGTGTCTGGTACATGGCAGCTCTATTAAAACTGACAAGCATCTGTCTACACCTCTGTGGAAGTGTCTCATAACAGCCATGTACATGCGGAGAAGTCCTCCATGTCCTTGTCTGTGCTGGTTTGAAACCAGTGAGTTCCACATAAATTCATGATGGTAATTCATGTTTTATTGAAGCTGCTTCTATTCACACTGTCTGGATTGCGCTCATTGCTCCCAGCTGGGAGCTGCAGCAGAGTCTGTTACTGTTGTAAACATCAGCATACTTAGTATCTGTAAAGACTTTTGCAACTTATTTAAAAAAGAAAGGGGGGTAACCCATTTACAGCTCAGTAGTAGCTTGTTAGGCATTGGTGGGTGGAGCTTCCCAGCATGCCTTGCGGATTCTCTTGCTGTTTGCACCGGGTTCCAGTGAACAGTACATTGCAGCCATATAACACTGACTACTTTCAGCCTGCAGCTGGGTCTCACAACAGCCATATACAAATAGAAATGCTCCTATATGGATATAGTAACTTGCACTTCTATAGTGCTTTTCTAGTCATGCAGACTCAAAGTGCTTTACACTCCTTGTCACATTCACTCATACACACTATTCCAACACACTCATACCCCAATAGGCACATTGGGGGGCAGCTTGGGGTTCAGTGTCTTGCCCTAGGACACTCTGGCCTGTTAGGGGAAGCCTGGAATCGATCCCCCAACTTTCCAGTTGAAGGACAACTGCTCTTCCTCCTGAGCTGCAGCCGCCCATATAGCTGACTCTGATCTGTGCTGCTTCGAAACCATCAGGTTTTACATATGTTTATGGTAGAACTTCACTTTGACATAGAAGCTGCTTCCATTCACACAGTGTTAAGTTACATGATTGCTCCCAGCTGAGATCTTCAACCAGCAGCGTCTGTTTATTACTATTTAAATCAGCATAGTTGGTGTCAGCTAAGTCTTTTTGCAAATTTTATAGAGAGGCCATACAGAGTGCTGCAAGAGTCTTTGTTTATGTTATTTCCTTCAGCTGCGCTGCATTGAGCGAAGTCCGAAAAACTGCTAAAGTAAACAAAGTCTACATGGTTCCAAACAAATGTGGAGAAAATTTGCAAAAACAAGACAAAGTGTTTGATTCAAGGTGAAAAATAAAGATCCATATTGTTTGGTAAAATTTTTATCTGAATAGTATATAAGACTGTGGGACAGAGGAACGTTTAAGCCTTAATCGTAGATCTGCCCTACAACTGTTGTGACATCACGCCTGCTACCAGTCCCTAAGAAATATATGAAATATGCTCAAACAATTCACTATCTTCAATATCTGGTACATTACGGTCTGACTTTGTTGTCTTTTTTGCAACACTTTGGAATACTACTCCTTTCTACTAATGAAAATGCTCCCTTACATCGCCACTAGATGGCGATCTACGGTCAGAAATGAAAAGAAACTAGTCTATAGTGATTTCCAGTTGACCTAAAGGCTCTGTAGTAGTTTTATTATCGTGACAAATGGTCGATGCAGCATTCAAACAGAATAATTTAGTGATTAGTTGAAATTTAATCATTATTTCTGCAAAGCATTTTTGACCCTCTTTAGTTCTTCACAGCAGTCAAACATTTCATATTTTTCTACGATGTCTCCACGTGGACCAAGAATTCATCCTTTTTCCAACAGAGGAGCTTTGTCTGTGTATGCATATGCGAGGTGATGGCCTAGTGGTTATGAGACTGAGCTTTATCTCTGCATGTTGTGGGTTCATATCCAGCAAGAGAATTCTGCCATGTGACTGCACAGTACAACTTACCACCTTCTTCCTCTTTTTAATCTCCAAGAAATTATTCCTCTCTCTTTGCAGTTTTCGTCACTTCAAACCAATTTTTCTTCAGATTTCTTTTACACTTCATAAGATTGGAAAGAATGCTGCACATCTGCTAGCTGCTGGAATGTGCTGCCATTCATTTCAGTGACATCTTCAGCTTTTTTGCATTATATATCAGTAATTACACATTATCGCATTCACACTTGCGGTTATGTAGTAACAGCAATAGTTTAGTTATATTTGTCATTAAAATTATTCACTAAAAAAATCTTGTGGGAATGGAATTAAAAATTCTCCAGGCATGACTGAACACATATACGATACGCGGATCCTACGTAGGAACCGATAATCCCTCGTACGCCGGAGTTTCTTCTGCAATCTCACCAGCTGCTCTGACTTTCTGAGACACTGTCTGTCTTTTAGAAACACCAGGTTGTCCATGTAGTGTGGGTGCTGTAAAGTTTCATAATGAAGTACCAGCCAACACTTGGAAATGAGATGGTCGGAGGTCCGATCCCGCCTCGTGGACGAGGCAGCGTGCTGCGGTCAGGACCGCGTATCGACCCAGCACCACGCCGCCACAGAGCTCCTCCCCTCTGCTGTTCTGCACCGACACCTGGGAAAACAAAACCATCATGAGCGTTTAGCACCTGTTTGCTCATTTATTTTGGTTTCTGGTTTCGGGCTGGGGTCCTCTTACCTGCCAGGGGCAGTTGCCATGGCGACACATGAAGGCGTCGGCGTCAGGAAGCCTTCCACAGGGAAACTTCACTGTAAACACAAAGATGGACTTATTGATGGAAGTGTCTGTGGCTGGCGTTCTGTCGCTGGGGTTTTGGGATTCGAACCTTCGGGCTCGCAGCTCCGCCCATCGCTCTGCAGTCTGAACCCCGTCATGCACGAGCAGGTGAAGGAGCGGGGGGACGCCGTGCAGAGCTGGTGACAAGCTGTCGGCCCTTTGGTGGGACACTCGGACATTTCTGAGACAGACAGGAAGTGTGTGTTAGATCAGGAAGGAGGCGACATGCCGCGCTCCGACTGTCAGTGAACGCACCGTGACCTCCGTGCGCCCCGGCCTCCTTCTCATCCGTGGAGGTCAGATCTGGTGCAAAGATCTGCGGCATACTCGATGGCTGTACTCCGTCTTCCAGCTTCTCCAGATCTTCCAGCACTTCCAGTCCTCTCAGTTGACAGATCTGTCCATAGTTGGGGGCGCTGCAGGAGCAGGAAAACCCCCCCACCTTATCCGTGCAGTTCCCACCGTTGAGGCAGGGATTGGGCATACACTGGTTCCCATCTGCACAAAACAGAGAAAAGTGGGGAAAGTCAGTTCTGTGGAACCTGCGGTCGCTTCGAAGAGACTGAACTCAGATTAAAGAAGAATCCTTCAGGTGTCGGCGCCCCCTGCAGGCCTGGCAGGCACACAACATCGCTGCCAGTCCTGTGTTTGCATCTGCATGGAGAACAGGCTGTGTATAAAAGGTGGTGATGGTTTCTGAAGAGCTGAATTTAAGCTCGATGGGCAGTTCCCACCGCCACCAGCATGGCATCGTTCTGCGTGGTGTTTCTACCAGTTAATACAAATATAGGCAGAGAGGTGGAGCTGAGAGGGGGCTGTGTGTCATGGTGGATGATTGACGTCTATAAAACGCCGACTTACTTGAAACTAAGAGCTAACTGAGCTAACCGGAGCTAACAGCAGCTAACCAGCTAACGGAGGTAAGCAGGTTAAAGCTAAGTCATGTTAAAAAAAAACGCGGTTGTTCTACGTTCTTCTTACTTGAAGCGGGAGATCGGGTAGCTGTCAATCAAAAGGACACGCCCCTAAATATGCTGAATTTTTAGATGAAATTACTTTTAAAGGAGAAGTTAGAAAAAAGTTCACTCCCCCACAGTTGTCATGAAGGTAAACCTGACCTATTAAACCTAAAATGGATTTTTGTACCAGGCTGTAAACACGTTTATTTCTGCTGTAAACATGTTTATTTCTGCTGTAAACATGTTTATTCCTGCTGTAACATGTTTATTTCTGCTGTAAACATGTTTATTTCTGCTGTGAAGTTGGTCTTTTTAACATGGGAGTCTATGGGGATTTGCTCTGTTTTGCAGCCCCTGGTGGATGAAGGAAGGACTGCAATCTTTGGCTTTTTATTTCTCCGCATCGGCTTCACCTTTAACCGCCGGAAGTTGCCGCTTGGCATGGAGGTAGTTGTTGTGTAAAAGATGTTTTTTTGTTGGTTTTTTTTTTACATGAAAAGGTAGAAATTTGGAGTTCTTTTGGAGTTTTGTTTTCCTGCCAGTTTTTCTGAGTAGGGTTTGTTCACTTTTTTACAACACATATTTTCTGGTAGTTTTTTTTAAATGACACATCTGATTGTATATAGATAAATAAAAACAGTCTTTAACCTGTGTCTGAATCTCTTTTCACTGCTCGTATCACAACAGTAAAATTAAACAAACTCCTGCCCTTTTACTTTGCAACTAAATCATCTATACTGTCAGTAACAAAAGAAGGCCCTCCTTTATTTATTTTATTTTGTTTACTATTATTGTATGTGTAAATAAGCTTTTTTGTTGCAAACTTAAAAAACACAAATAAAATGTTTGAAAATAACTGAAAACAAGAGTTAAACATAATGATGAATGGTGACCACATTAGGTGTTTAGATAAACTCACCAAAATAAACGGTCCAGAAGGCGATCTGCAGACAAACAAACAGCCGTTAGGATTCAGTTTTCCTGTGTCATCATGGACTCATGTTGAACCCACCGTCTTTGCATCGTTTTCGAAGACTTCTCGAGCCTCCTCGAAGTTGCAAAACTCCTCGTAGCACTCCCTCTCCAGGTTCCCCTGCAGGATCTCCTCCAGCAGGAACTGGTTGGCCCGTTTGGGCCGCAGGAACACAGTGTGGGCCCTTGGAGCCACACGAAACACTGGAAACACAAAAGCAAGTCAATGTTTCGCACAGCGGAGCCTCCAATAAATCTTAAACTAGGGCTGCACGGTGGAATAGTGGTTAGCACTGTGGCCCCACAGCAAGAAGGTCACTGGTTTGATCCTTGGCTGCAGCGAGCTTTGGTCAGTAGCCTTTCTCTGTGGAGTTTGCATGTTCTCTCCAGGTACTCCAGCTTCCTCCCACCATCCAAAGACATGCATGTTAGGTTCACTGGTTACTCTAAATTGCCCCTAGGAGTGAGTGTGAGTGGTTGTTTGTTTCTGTGTGGCCCTGCGATGGACTGGTGAGCTGTCCGGGGTGTACCCTGCCTTTCACCCAAAGATTGCTGGGATAGGCTCCAGCTTCCCCGCAACCCTTCATTGGACTAAGGGGTTAGGATGATGACTGAATGAATGAAATCTTAAACTAACCTCATGTTTGTTACAACACAGTGAGTGAATTACTGGTCGAACACCATAATAGAATGAAATCTATATATTATTCAGGTTAGTTTCATTTTACTCATCTTCTAACAAACAAACTGAATCAATTTGGTAAACTGTTACAACCTTATCATCTGTTTTTCCCTCCCAACTTAACTGTCACGGCAGTAGAGGTTAACAGCCATCTACCTGAAAACCATCTACCTATCCTAACATTAATCTGCGTACCATAGAAAACCATCTACCTATCCTAACATTAATCTGCGTACCATAGAAAACCATCTACCTACCCTAACAATAATCTGTTTACCCTGGAAAACCATTGACTACCCTAACAATCATCTGTTTACCCTAGAAAACCATCTACCTACGCTAACAATTATCTGTTTACCCTGGAAAACCATCTAGCTACCCTAACAATCATCTGTTTACCCTGGAAAACCATCTACCTACCCTAACAATCATCTGACTACCCTGGAAAACCATCTACCTACCCTAACAATCATCTGCTTACCCTGGAAAAATATCTACCTACCCTAACGATCATCTGCTTACCCTGGAAAACCATCTACCTACCCTAACAATCATCTGACTACCCTGGAAAACCATCTACCTACCCTAACAATCATCTGCTTACCCTGGAAAATCATCTACCTACCCTAACAATCATCTGTTTACCCTGGAAAACCATCTAGCTACCCTAACAATCATCTGCTTACCCTGGAAAAATATCTACCTACCCTAACGATCATCTGCTTACCCTGGAAAACCATCTACCTACCCTAACAATCATCTGCTTACCCTGGAAAACCATCTACCTACCCTAACAATCATCTGACTACCCTGGAAAACCATCTAGCTACCCTAACAATCATCTGACTACCCTGGAAAACCATCTAGCTACCCTAACAATCATCTGCTTACCCTGGAAAACCATCTACCTACCCTAACAATCATCTGCTTACCCTGGAAAACCATCTACCTACCCTAACAATCATCTGACTACCCTGGAAAACCATCTAGCTACCCTAACAATCATCTGACTACCCTGGAAAACCATCTACCTACCCTAACAATAATCTGTTTACCCTGGAAAACCATCTACCTACCCTAACAATCATCTGACTACCCTGGAAAATCATCTACCTACCCTAACAATCATCTGCTTACCCTGGAAAACCATCTACCTACCCTAACAATCATCTGTTTACCCTGGAAAACCATCTACCTACCCTAACAATCATCTGACTACCCTGGAAAACCATCTACCTACCCTAACAATCATCTGCTTACCCTGGAAAACCATCTACCTACCCTAACAATCATCTGTTTACCCTGGAAAACCATCTACCGTATTTTCACGACCATAAGGCGCACATAAAAGTCTTAGATTTTCTTCAAAATGTGCGGCGCGCTCTATAGTGCAGTGCGCCCTTTGTGTGCGTGTTGTTGTTGTTGTCGTTGTAATCGGACGTATAGAGAACACCATGAGAATGTTAAAGGGTGAAGCGAGGGTGTTGATCGCATATAAAAGAACAGGTGTGTGCGTTATGCAGAACACCTTTGTCTAACAACTCTGAAAATGGCAAAAAGACACGCTTATGAAGCACAGTTTAAACTGAAGGCCATCAACTACGCCAAGCAACATGGAAATAGAGCAGCCAAGAGAGAATTTAAGATTAATGAATCGAATGTTGGCAAGTGGAGGAAGATGGAAAACGAGCTCCGACAGGTAAAGAAGACGCAGCTGAGTTTCCGTGGACATAAGGCAAGGTGGCCCGAGTTGGAGGAAAGACGCTTGGGCTAACGTGTCTGCTGGCACTGTTGTCCGCGCTTTCGCAAAAGCCGGCATCATTTCCGAGGAGCCGCACGGCACGGAAAGTGACTCTGACAGTGAAGAAAGTGAAGCTCGCATGTTTGCTGGAGATTTAGCTCAGCTGTTCAGTTCAGAAACAGAGGATGAGGACTTTGATGGGTTTGACTGATGACGATTACCGGTAAAAAAATGTGAGTACCAAACTCAGTTTTGGTTCCGGTCTATTTTTAAATACGCACACTTGTGTGCTTGTTTTATCCGCGTGTTTTACCATGCCCACGCCTATTGATGATTGATTGATGATTAAAAAATGTTATTACTTTGTAATCAATACTTAAATAAAGCACAACCAAACTCGGTTTTGCTCCCGCTCTATTTTTAAAAAAGCATACTTGTATGCTTGTGTGCATTGAGAATGTTAAAGGGGGAAGTGTGGGCGTGGATTGTACTGGTATATAAAACCCGCGCCCTATGGTCAGGTGCGCCTTATGTATGTGTTAAATACAGAAAGGACGCACATAACTGAGACTGCGCCTTTTAGTACGGTGCGCCTTATGGTCGTGAAAATACGGTACCTACCCTAACAATCATTTGTGTACCATAGAAAACCATCGACTTACCCTACCAACTAGTCTAACCAACCCAATCACCCATCTACGCAAGCACCCGAATTTTGACACATTTCTTCTCACTACCTCACCTAAGCAGCATATCTGCTCCAACTTCCTTCCCAGTTGTCTACTAAGCTCCCTGACCTCATGACCTCATACCACCTAACAGAATAAAATAATAACAGGAATCTAACCAAACTACATTTTTAAACTCTTGCAGCTACTTTTTTCACTGATCGTAAATTTCTGGACATATTTCATAAAATTAAGACAAAATGAAGGATGATAAACATAATTCTTATTTATAACCAATCATAACCTTCATATGTATGTTAAAGTTTGAAAAAATATCCCCTGAAATTTTTTTTTCCACCTTTCTGCATAAAATCACAAGTCATTACAATCTTTTCATACTCGGAACAGGAGACTTGAGATGTACAACATGTTGGTTTTAACAAGTTTGGTCTGATCTTACCTTCACCGAGGACCAACACCTGAAGGAAACATGCGAGGAGGCAGAGCGTTGTCAGAGACGCTGACATGATGTTGACCGCCATGACACTGACAGCACGGCCAGCACACACACATATACACACCGGTGACTCACATTCAACAGGACGTCCCGTCGCTGCAGTTTTATCCTGGCTTTAATCGATTGAACTCTAACAAACAAGAACTCCAAACAGTTCAGAAAAAACTACCTGCTCACATTATTCACTTTTTTTTTTCTGGATCCAACAATGAAATAATGTTTTCTGGAAATTTGGTCAGTTAATTACATTTTAGTCTGATATTTTCTTGTTAAGAGTTAAATGGAAAGAACAGGTTTAGCTAAACGTCCTGTTCCAGATGTGGACTCTGGCCTCCAAAAACAGCTTTCACCTCTGAAACTTGTCCACCCGCCATGTTGACTTTGAGTCAAACGGGGGAGTTTCCCCCCAGATCAATAATTCATATGACACAGAGACTTTTGATGATCCAGATCAAGTCAAACAGACCTGATGCTACAACCAGGTTGGCGGTAACCAAGCCAGCCTCATTTCAGGCTCATCTTAACATGAACGGTGCACATTTGTCTTTCTTAGTTCACACATAAATCTAAAAGGGAAGGGAAAACGAATGTTCAGCATCGTGTTGACAGAGATCTTCTTCTACATTTTCACACCCATTCTCCACATGACAATTTCATGACTTTGTTGTTTCGCGGGTTCCAAACATCTAGCTAGTTTTATGGAATTCAGCTCAACAGTTTATCTTAAAATACCTATAACAAGCTAAAAACCAAAGCTTTCATGGTGATCTGGAAGGAAAAAGGAATCCTAATAATAAAAAATCTGTACAGTTACCAGAAAAAAACTTTTCTTTTGAATCATTAAAAACAGTCGGCAAAAAATCTTATAATTATTTCTTTATTTTATCAGTTCAAAGCTTATTTATTCCAGTAATATAAAAAACAGAGATGGTATCCATCCTGTTAAGCATACTGAATAGCAAACGGTTAAATCAGCAATGTGACAGATTATGTTCCATGGAATCCAGCTGGTCAACATAAAGAAACATAAGCAGGAAACGCGATGGTGGAGACCAAAACACAGCTAGAAGAGACCAAACCTTCTGTTAGCTAACAGAACAGCAGAAACTTTAGCCTCTAAAGCTTCATAAACTTCTGATATCTCAGATTTAAGAAACCCCACCGAAGTGGAAAGATTGAAGGAGCACCAGCAGCTTAGCAGTTGGCTGAATCAAGCGAACACAAGGCAGACAATGCGGCCGTCTATAGGAAAAGCCTCTCGATGGGGCCATCGTGTCTCTTCAACCTGCCGCCATTCTTCCCTTTGGGCATCAGATTGTTGATGCCTTCACGGATCCAGCGAATGTACTTGGACACTTGTGTGTAGACACCATATTTGTGATCGCGTGCGCAGCCTTCGCCCCAGCTCACAATGCCTGTAACGAAATAGGTGTCCTTGTAGTGGGTAACGTGTGGGCCACCGCTGTCTCCCTGGCAGGCGTCCTTGGCGATTAAGTCGTAACCGGCGCAGAACATGCGCATTGAAATGCGCAGGTCAGTGGATTCTCTGCAGGTTTGGCGATCCACGTAGGGTACGGCGAGGCGCTGCAAGATGGTGGACGGCTGGCGACCCTCACCAAGACGTCCAAAACCGCTGACTAGACCGTCTGGCTGGCGCATCAGGACCTGTGTGGGAAAACAAATACCAAGGTGTCATTGTGGGACACGACTCGTCATGCAGTGACAGCAGGAAAGTCGTCCGGTACGCTTCACCGCCTGCAGGAAAACCTGCAGCTAAATGTTCCGAAGTAGCTGAATGTTTATCGAACGTAAAAATGAGGTGAAACGTCAGCATGCTGTCGCTATTTAGAAATAAATTATTCTGATTGGGTTTACAGTAGGCCAGGGTGTATTGATCCAAATATTCCCAGTACTGATGCCAAGGCTAATATTGGAACTGGGCTTTGAAGACACTGCAGAAATTTCCCGTCCCGCGCCCCCATATCGATGGCTAATCCAGCATCCATCTTGCATCCTACCTGACCTGTTAGCTCCCTCCAGCCGGCAGAAGACAATCTCACTATGATTCTTTTTTTTTTTGCCTCTTTCTCTCTTTTAATCTTGCGTTTCTTTTCGGAATTTAGAGACATTGTGTTCAGAACAGCCAGTTTCTTATTAAATTGTGAAGCAAAATGTCACGTTGCGTTGCGGATGTAAAAGTTGTATAATGTCGGTTTCTCAGCCTCGGGATGCTGCTGAGCAGCAACGGCTGTAGAAATGCACATGATAGATGTCACTGTGTCATCAAACACGTCCGAGATGCAGAGTTTTAATGTTGGCTAGTTGTCTTTAACAGGCAAAAAGCCAACAAATGTGAATAACAGGGAGGTTTTCCTTTTGTTAAGCTAATTTGCAATGTTGACAATTTGATAGTTATTTTTATTATTTACAAACAAAAGTGATAAATCAAACTTTCACAGTTGTGTTTTGTCTTCATTGTAATCATGGAAAATGTTTCATTTAACAAAAATCTTTTTAATTTGTGATTATAATCATAACAAAAATGTTATTTTACACATTTAAGTTATACATACTGTCAATGTTTCATAATTGTGATAATCACTGAATTGTAATAAATTCTTTGAGAATGATTGTAGCAAGAAAATCTGTAGTTGCGACATTCCTACTTCCAACACCAGGGGGCACTGCAGGAGGATGTTTGCTAAATGTTGTTTCTGTTTGTTTTTATTGTCTTTTTTGTAAAGACAAAGCAGTTTGCATGAGATCATATTTAACTTATATGAGTAAGGGCTCATTTATGCTAACCTTACTTGCATAAATAGCTAAATCCAGTTCAGTTTCCAGCTTCTAAAGGTGAGTTTCTGTAGCAGCGTGCAGCACTAAACATGGCAGCAGTGGAGAAGATCGCGATAAGTTACGTTCTCAGAAAGAGATAGACACAAAATCTGTTTTGAAAATTCCAATAAAAATGTTGTGACACACAAAATGAACATGTACGTATGTGTTTAACGCTGAGGATAAATGAATCCTTGCTGTCGACGTAGAAATGTCCAGCTGTTAGCACGTCTTGTTGTTAAGCTACAGGTAGCTACTTGGGAGTGTTATACAACTTAAGTAATGACAAACATGTTTATTTTGGTTTTAAAGCAATGCCACAATGTTGTACCTTTTCAGCGAAGTCGGCGTCTGGTATGCAGGCCGGCAGGATGTACCTGGTGAACTTGATGGGCGTGGCCAGTTTGATGAGCGCGATGTCGTTGTGATACGTCTCCGGTTTGTACTTAAAGTGAGTCATGATGGTTGCCACATGGTGTACAGCTTCGTTACCCTCATTTACCAGCGTGTCAAACTCACCTGAGTGTTCAGAAACAATAACATACATAACAACATTTAGTTTTTCAAAATAATGAGGTATAAATAACTGTGAATGCTTTATTTATGGCTAATGGAAAAAAAAAAGTCATTATTTAATAATCTCCAATCTGGGTGACAAAAAGTATCACAAGAAAATCATCTAATAAGCACATTTATAATGTAAAAAACTTATTGAAATATAAACATAAAGTACATTTAAACATGCTGAACACACCGGATTCCCTTTGAGTCAGTAAAGTGTTCATTTTTAACCGATATATTCTGTATAACTTCATTCTGACAAACAATTCACGACTAATGAAATCTTATGATGAACCTGTTCACCCTTAACGCCTTACACATCCTGCTACACGCAGTTTCTGAGACCGACTCCATCATTTTATGGGTTGTCCACAGTCTGAAACGTTTCTTCTGCCCCCTGGTGGACACCTTCTACACTACAGTAATCTTGACATATCGCACACAAACGCAAACTACTTATCTGTTTTTTAAGCATTTTGTTAAAGAGCCAAACAACAACTTAAGATAAAAACTAATCTGAATTTCTGCCCATGTTTTCTTGGCCCAGGATTTAAAGGGTTAAATGTGATTACAATGTCCCACATAGTAATCACAAATTACGCCTCCATGACATCAATATTTTTCATCATTTCAAAACTTAGAAAACCAAACAAATACTCTAAATCTTTATGTTTTCTGTAGTTCAGAGTTTTGTCACATTAAATTAGTAGTTTCCCTTTTTGTTCTGCGTTTCATCCCAAACAGCAACGCTTGTCTTTGTGTTCAGGAAGATGAGTCTCTAAGTGGCGCTGTAACTTGTTTGGCCTCCTACTGCCAGGTTATAATGTTTAGAGACATCCAACACACTGGTCTGTCTTCGTACCCACCGTTACTTTACCGTTACCTGGTCAACGCCAGGCAACATGTGACTCGTTGTATTTTCTCTGATTTCTTTCACAAATTAGTCGATGTTGTACTGCTAATGCAAAATGTATGTGTGTTATTTAGCCTAGCTGGGACCACCGTAGGCCCTGTAGTTTGGAAACCACTGCACTAACTAAATAATAAACTATTTCAAGAAAATCAATCTTACAATCTGCTGCATCACTGAAAAAAGGATAAGAAATTTTGAAGAAAGATCATGTTTCTGATGGAAAACTGATCCTGATAAATTCTCTGTAATCAGGTTAAGTTCTGTAGTTTTACCAACTAAAACACGCCAGTCTTCATAAATCCGTAGCCGTTTACGTGGTTTGACAGCGTGTGATCTGACCTACCCAGCTTGACGTAAAGGTAGCGTGTTTGGTTCATGCAGTGGGCGGCAGTCAGGATAATGTATTCGTTAAGGATGGTTCCCCCACAGAAGCCTTGGTGGTCCTCATTCATTAGCAGCGCCTACAGAGACACGACCAAAGTAAACAGGGACCAACGGGATGAAGGTCTGGATGCTTGTAATGGCCAGAAAAACATCCGTTGTTTACAACCAGGTCGCTGTCTCTACCTGCCACGGACATTCTCCTGGAGGACAGTCCTCTCCGTTGACGATGCGAATATCGCCCACCCTCTGTGGAATGATCCTTGGTTCAGAAACTGCATTCAGAGGCAGACTGGTGTCGATCGGTGGGGGCAGACTGGTGTCGTTGAGGAGGTGCTGCTGCCCGGTGACGTTCATATTGACGTCCAGCTTTGTAGCATTCCCCACCGTTACGTTCTTTCTCTCGTAATTGAAAATGGTCCGGACGTTATCCGTGATGATGACGCCACATTTAAAGGTCTCTGCAAGAATTTGTGAGAAGTTTAGAGGTCAGGTTTTATGATCCGTGGTGCAGCGAGGGTTCTGATGAGGACTAGCAGGAGAGATCATATTTCACCAGTTTTAGCCTCTCTACACTGGCTTCCTGTTAAATCCAGGATAAAGATTAAAATTCTTCTCCTCACATATAAAGCTCTCCATGACCAAGCTCCATTGTACATAAAAGATCTTATAGTTCCATATATTCCAAATAGAGCACTTGGCTCTCAGACTGCAGGTTTACTGCTGGTTCCCAGAGTCTCTAAGAGTCCTATGGGAGGAAGGGCCTTTAGCTATCAGGCTCCTCTCTTATGGAACCAGCTCCCACCGTGGGTTCGGGAGGCAGACTCCCTCCACACCTTTAAGATGGAGCTGAAAACCTTCCTTTTCCATGATTCTTATAGTTAGGATATGAGCATCTCCTGAGTTGGAGTCTGCATGTACGGGACCCAACTGTCCAGGTTCTGCTCATTGTTCTTATAGTTATGGGTAGTCTAGCCATCCATTACTTATGTAGCAATGGGGATGTTACCTGATGGACTGAGAAGTACCGCGCTCTATTTCTCTAATATATTAATGTATAAATATATGCCAAAATTGCCGTCTCTAACTTATTTCTCCTTTTTTCCGCAGGTCTTCCTGAATAAGTGCAGTTGTACATGTTGTTCTGTCTTTCCTGTCCTCTCCACCCCAACCAGTCGAGGCAGATGGCTGCCCTCCCTGAGCCGGGTTCTGCCGGAGGTTTTCTTCCTGTTAAAGGGGAGTTTTTTCCTTCCCACTGTCGCCTCGTGCAGCTCAGGATGGGGGATTGGATCCAAGTCATGACTCGATGCAATCAGTTGGTTTCTATTATAGGATATGTATGAATTGGATTGAAATGATGTGAATGTAAAGAGTCCTGAGACAACGTTGTTGTGAAGTGACGCTGTACAAATAAAGCTGAATTGAAAGAAATTCTGGTCTGGGTCCTGTTTTTATCCTGTCTCCTGCCATCAGCATGAAAAGTTTCAGCACATCATGTGCATCTTTCTGCTTTCCTGTCTGTGGCCTTTGAGAAATTGAGCAATCAGATTACTCCTTGATTTTTTCTCACCATTTGAGAAGCAGGATTTTTCGTCCGATGATAGAAAATATCCGTCTGCGCAGGAACATTCAATGCTTCCTCTGACCACGCTGCAGAAATGTTCACAGCCACCATTGTCTCTGTCACAAAGCTGAGGAATAACTGCAAAAACAGCGGAAACAAAGTGACGGCAGCATTTTCTACACAGGACTGAAGCATTATGATTCATAAAAGCCAAGAAAAACATTGAACTCTGCTGCAACAGACACCTTTCCTGCAGCAGGGAAATCAGTACTGGACATTTAAATGTCGGACATCACTTGAACCAGTCAACAAACAGTTTCATCACTCCTAGAATTACCCAAAACCTGAACATTAGAAACACCTAAATTTAGACAAAAATATCGTGAAAAGGTTTTTACGCTGTCATAAGAAGGATTTTCAGAAATTTTGATATAGAAGTAGATTGCAAAAGTGTCATAGAAAGACTGGACGTGAAGTAAGGGGTCACGATGTGGCCAGTTCATTTAGAGTGAGGATGGTGCAGTATGTATGGACGGATGGAGGAGACAAAGGATAACCTCCATCTTAGAAGACGACAATGAAATGTGGAGTTTTATAATGAATTAGAAAGAGAAACGAGGGAGAGTGGCTTGGAAAAACCGTGGAGGATCCCCACAGGAGGAGGAAAACCCTGAACGTTGCACGCCTACCTGCAGGCCATGTTTTACATGAGCGCCAGTTTAGATGCTAAACACCTCTCAGTGGAAACGCCTGTGAATCAGCTGAACTTCAGCTGTAGTTGAGTTTTAGGGGGATTGCTTTTATTTTATGAAGAACTGTCCTGGAAACGCAGGTATAGACCACATGGCTTCCAAACCCAGTTTTCCAGGCTAAGCAGGAAATCAGTCCAACTACGAATCCACAAAAACCTTCCAGGTTAGACAAAATGAGGTCCTAAATAAAATCATTTTCCCAAAGATTGTTGTTGTTTTCCTTTTGGCTTTTCCTCATGAAGGGGTTGCCATAGCGACTCATCGGCTTCCACCTACCGAGCCGATAGGGAAGCCTCTTTCTGTGGGGGTCCGTGTTCTCAGCCTTCAGAGAACACTTGTGTCCCGCTTGGGGCTGCAGCATAGGAGATCAGGGCTCAAACCACCGACCTTCAGGTCATTTGCCTCTAGATTAAAACAGACATGATCATTTCTGCACCATGAGATGCATTCTGATGGCCATTGGATGGAAAACTGAGGTACCTCTGAAAGGTTTTCATAAACATGTTCTTCAATGATTACTTTCTGCAAGATCTTCACACCAAACTGTCGGTAACTTTAGTTCTAGTTCGCTTTCATTTTGTTTCTGTCTCTTTGTTCCTGCTCGGCATTGTGTTGATGATGTTTGTAGGATTGTTCAGCTAACCTACCAGTCTGCGGTCCACTCATGGCCAGATTGTTCCACACTAATCCCGTTCTGCATGGTACCCTACAACTCCATGTGAGAAAAGGTTCCAGTAAAGCCCTCCAGCCCTCTGCCGCTACACAAGGCCTTCGAGATTTCCAAAGTACAATCTGAACAAATCTATATTGGATGCTTTGAAATGATTGTTAGCCACAAAGTTCTACCTAGAATCCACAGGCAGCCACAGAGGTCCGTTGGACACATCCTGAGAGGAAGAGTTGATTTGGTGGTACAAAGTGGTTTTAACAACCATCGCCGCTGGAGAGACCGACGTCTGGACTACGTTTATTAACCTTCTGCTACTATAAATCCAATTAAGCAGCAGGCGATGGCTTCATGGAAGCTCTGCATCATCCAGCCCTCCCAGTATCCTGAAACTAAACCAACAGACCGACCCTGACCGTCCATGAGGACCTTAAGTCATGTACCAATTTCACAGTTGAAGCCCTTGTATCCCTCCTGGCAGTAGCAGGTGTAGCTTCCAATCCCGTCTTTGCATTGTCCATCATTCAGACAAGGCTTTGTCTGGCATGCGTCTCCGTCTGCAGGAAGAGATGGAGGAAGTCCGGTGAGGAGTGGGAGGTTCGTAGATCAGATTGTGTTTGTGAGACTTACTTACCTACATATATGGCCCAGAACTCATCCTAAAGAGAGAAAAAACATTAAACAGTTCAGCCTTTATCAGAACGTCTCAGGAAAATTGTCCAAGTGGACATAAAAAGGTTTCTGGTGTTGGTGATTCTTACCGTTTTCTCTTTGTTTTCAAAGATCTCTCGCGCCTCCTCCCAGTTGCAGCGCTCCTCCATGCACTCCCTCTCCTTGTTGCCTTGTTTCAGCTCCTCTAGAAAGCTGTTGGCTCGTCTCTGCCGGGCCAGAACCTGACTGGCCGCCTGGCCGTCCAGGAAAACTGGTGACGCAACAACAGCAACGTGCGGTTTGAAAAACATTTTCACATTTGGAAACAATATTTAGAGCATTAATAAGCTATGAAGAGGATGTTCCAGCGTCTGACATGTGAAAGCAGAAGGTCCATTCACATCCAAGAATATCTCCAAAAGAAGAAGTCGTGTTTGTGTGTTTCTGTCAGTTTCATTATACTAAACACTCACAACATCATGGGGTCATCATGGGGTCATCATTGGGCCAACAGCCAATCAACAACTCCACCCCCCTCCTCAACTACCCCCCCAAAAACATTCAACATGCTTCTTCTTCTCCCTGTTTAAATCCCACATTCCTCCCCGCTGAATCTAGACCGGGTCAAACGTACCGTGAGCGGCGGTCAGGTGAAGCAGGAGGACACCGGTGGACAGACACCAGAACATGGCCCCGGCTGGAGAAAGCTCCGTGTTCTGAGTGGGAGTAATGGAGTCTGAATGTGGCGAGGAGGGGAGGTGGAGAGGCCAACGACCTGTACAGAGGGAGGGAGAGCCGGGGGAGGAAGGCCGGCCTGGGCGGTGCTTTTCGCAGACATCCAGGCTGTTGCAAATATTTGACCCCCATCATAACTTTAGTGGAAAACGGCAGCTCCTGGAGGGTAACGCTGTGGGGAAACTGGGACTTCCCGCATGAAGTCAGAAATATATTGTATCCCATACTGGGACCATAAACAGATCCCAGTTCATTCTGTCTGAAAAAAGCTGGTTTAGTTCCTGTCTCACAAAGATCCTCCTCCCTACAGGTCCACTGTCCTCTGATTGGCTGTCTTCTGGAAGCCTGCAGTCCCAGTCCCAGGCTGTCCCAGTCCCATTCCCGGACTGGGACAGCCTGGGACTGGGTGCTGGTGGATTTAAAGGTCTCCAAACTTTTGAGTGATACACATATGTATATAAATATATCTGTACAGTTTGTGTGTGTGTGTGTGTGTGTGTGTGTGTGTGTGCATCAAGGAGTTAAAGAAAAAAAGCACATTTTGTAGTAAAACACAATTCAGGATGTTATTATTGTGACTCTAACGACGTGTGAGGAAGGGTTTATATTGAATATGATGGAATGAAAAAGACTTTATCCACTGAGGGAAGCTGAAGAAGCCTCTGACTGAACAGTTTCCTCTCTGTGCTGGTAGAGGACGTGAAGAACTGTCCATTACGTTCAGCAGCTTGAGCAGTTTAATACTCTGGACTCTCAGGTCCAGATCAGTCCTCTAGAAGCCAAACAACCAACCTCGCGGTCGTCCTTCATTTTCCAGCTTAAATCGGTCCTGAGAGGTTAAGTTCTTCCTACCGGCTGAAGATAAGTTTCAGCAAACGATAACCCTCTTATTACCTCATTATCTGACCACAGCAGTGGCAAGTCTTTATAGCCGTTTCCACTGAGCGGTTCGGTCAGGTCGGTGTGGTTCTGCAGTGTTAGAACGGTCCGGTCAGCTCAGTTGGACCGACACAAATGCCTCGGTCTACGACCTTTGCAGGTCCAGGGCCGACCAGACCGTACCTCTGCAGGCATCCTTTCGTCTTTCCAGTGTGGACTGGACGGCATCGTTGTGTTTGTTGCTCGCTGGGCAGTGACATTTTTCTGTCCACCAGTGGTTTGTGACACCAGTAACTCCCAAACCGGACCGAAGCATTTTCTGTAGACCTACAACCGAAGGAGGTCCGACCCAAACCTAACCGCTGGAAACAGAGCTTGAGATGACATGGTTCATATCTGTTACTGATACAGAGGGCTCAATCTGCGGTTAACGTTTCCATGGCAACATGATAAAATTATCTCCAGACTGAAGTTTGACCATGTGCGGGAACTGCAGACACTGCTGCTGTCCAAAGTATTCGGATAAAAGGAGAAGTTAATATTCTGGAAGAAAAACACATTTTTCATGTTGACTGGTTCTTCAGGGAGGAAACGCAGTAAAGAGCTTTACTGTAAATCAGCATGTTTAACCTCTGACTCATCAGGTTCAGCTGGAACTGCAGCCAAGCAGCTCGGTGCTCCCCGTGAGCCGAGCCGAACACGATCCCGGTCCAGTCTGATCGTCAGCACTAAAGCTGCAGAACATTTTCTGACTGCAGTAAAACAGATTATTCACAGCAGAGCTAAACATGCCTCATTTCCTTTATCCTGCTGGGAATATCAGTATCGAGACATGATCACATGAACTGGTCTAATCCTCAGTTTAAACATTTAAGTGTTAACAACTAACTATTTAATTAAAAAAGAGCTCAGAGTTGATCATTTGAGAAAACTTTGGTTTTTTTCATGTAGGAATCTATCAAAACCAAGTTAAAGACACGAGCAGAGGCACAAACTGAAAAGACCAGCACATTTCCACCACCAGTCCAAAGTTCGACGCTTTGCTGATGAATCTTGTCAAGCTGCAATATGTGAGTAACCAGTAGGGGGCAGTGTAGGGACCAATCTGACCAGATACAAGGTCACAGGATCACCAGCGGGAATGGTGAAGCGTTTCGAAGACGAGGCAGAGGATGTTTGGTTTCGACGTCTAACTAACCTTCTTCTGCTGTTTTTTTTCACAATGTTTTGTTTTTCAAAATTAACCAAAAATCTTTAAATTCAGCGATTTCTGTGGTGCAAGACGTCCAGCGGCGCCTCTGGTGGGACCCTCCGGTAACAAGCGTGATCTAAAAGCACGTGAAATCCTCATGAAGCAGCTCCTTGGCCCTTCGGAGGTTAAAGTTTTCTGACTTTTACATCCTCTTCATGATCCGTTAACAACGGTTAACAACGTTAGCACCAATGGTTAACAACGTTAACACCAACGGTTACACCAACGGTTAACAACGTTAACACCAACGGTTACACCAACGATTAACAACGTTAACACCAACGGTTAACAACGTTAGCACCAACGGTTAACAACGTTAGCACCAACGGTTAACAACGTTAACACCAACGGTTACACCAACGATTAACAACGTTAACACCAACGGTTAACAACGTTAGCACCAACGGTTAACAACATTAACACCAACGGTTACACCAACGGTTAACAACATTAACACCAACGGTTACACCAACGGTTAACAACATTAGCACCAACGGTTAACAACGTTAACACCAACGGTTACACCAACGGTTAACAACGTTAGCAACAACGGTTAACAACATTAGCACCAACGGTTAACAACGTTAACACCAACGGTTACACCAACGGTTAACAACATTAGCACCAACGGTTAACAACGTTAACACCAACGGTTAACAACGTTAGCACCAACGATTAACAACGTTAACACCAACGGTTAACAACGTTAGCACCAGCAAAGGTTTTTAATTTAAAAACAAATATTTACTTTCCAAACAGCGCTACAGATCAATCAAACATTTACTGTCTTACTAAACAATCTCACTCTGGATTCATGAAGAATCTTTATTTTTATTTTCTGAACTGGGAATAAATCACTCTTCCTAAACTGGTCTCTGTTGCAGTTGATCAGGGGGAAACTGGTGTTGTTCCAGTGGGTGGGTTCTTCATGGTGCCGTCCACCCAGTCCACAAAGCTGGCCATGTTGGTGTACACCCCATAATACCCTGGATGGGAACAGCCCCGCCCCCAGCCAACCACTCCCATCAGAAAGTGGGTGGAGCCATGCTGCGTAACAAGTGGGCTGCCGTCATCTCCACGGCAACTCTCCAGGGTTCCCTCAAAGTATCCGGCGCACAGCATGTTGTTGGTAAAGTTGAACTGGGCCTTCTGGGAGCACTGGGAGTTCTGCATGATAGGAACTGCCATCCTGCGAAGAACTGGGGAAACTGGAGCACTGGACTGGGTGTCAGCGTTGCCCCCGGTGGTCCTCCTGCCCCACCCAGACACGGTGTGGTAGCGCACCAGCAGCAGTTCCCGCTCAGCCAAGTCCTTGGTGGGAAGGCAGACTGGGATGGCGTAGCGGTTCAGGGTGACGGATCGGTTCAGCTGGAGGAGGGCGATGTCGCCGTCTCCTGTTGCAGGGACGTATCTTTCATGTGCAATCACCATGGAAACGGGCATCTCCTGTTCTGTGCCCTCATCCACATCTAAGTTATGTTCCCCTGGTTACATAAAGAGAAGCTGTTCAGCTGCAAATCAACAAAAAATGTTCTTTAAACTCACAAAACAATCGTTTAAAAAGACAAACAAACATGTTTACTGTTCTGGAGAAACTGCTGTAAACCTGATGAGCATCTTACCAGCCAGCACGGTGAGGTTTTCAGGGCGGTTGCCATAGACGCAGTGGGCAGCAGTGATGGCCCAGTCTGGGTGGACCAGAACACCCCCACAGTGACTCTTTCCATTTAACCGAATCAAGACCTGATCAATAAATAATAAAATAAAATAGTTTCACATCATAGACCAGAGATCCTTAACTGGGTCCCACGAGGTCCGCAATCCAGCAGTTTTTCCATGTGTCCTTTCTCCAACACAGCTGGTTCCAATTATTGATTGTTTGTGGAGAACCTTATTGGCTGTTCGATCCATTTAACTTGATTCAGGTGCGTTGAAGCAGAAATACATGGGAAACCTTCTGGATGGCAAACCTGATAGGACCCAGTTGGAGACCTCTGCCAAACACTGTAAATAAAAGATGTCAGCTCTTCAGAAACCATCGGTTTTTCTTTTGGCAGCAGTTCCTACTGTCGCCATCTTAGCAACGCCACGCGTGTCGTCTCTTCCAGAAGAAACAAAAATGGGCAAAGAGGTGGAGCTAAGGGGGGGGGGGGGGGGGGGGGGGGTGTCTGTGAGCATGGGGGTGGATGATTGACATTTAGCATGCTCCAACCTGCCTGTAACTAAGAGCTAACCAAGCTAACTGAGAGCTAACTTGCTAACAGAGGTAACTGTTAACTTGCTAAAAACCATGATTGTTCTACATTCCTCCTTCTTGAAGCGGGAGATCGTGTACCTGTCAATCAAAAGGAGACGCCCCTAACTATATGAAATTACTTCTAAAGGAGGAGTTAGAGAAAAATTCACTCCACAGTTGTCATGAAGGTAAACCGGACCTATTGAACCTAAAATGGATTTTTGTACCAGGCTGTAAACATGTTTATTTCTGTTGTAAACATGTTTATTTCTGCTGTAAACATGTTTATTTTTGACTTTAACATGTTAATTTCTGCCTTAAACATGTTTATTTCTGCTTTAAATGTGTTTATTTCTGCCTTAAACATGTTTATTTCTGCTTTAAATGTGTTTATTTCTGCCTTAAACATGTTTATTTCTGCTTTAAGTGTGTTTATTTCTGCTGTAAACATGTTTATTTCTGCTGTAAACATGTTTATTTCTACTGTAAACATGTTTATTTCTGCCTTAAACATGTTTATTTCTGCTTTAAATGGGTTTATTTCTGCTGTGAAGTTGGTCTTTTTAACATGGGAGTCTATGGGGATTTGTCCTGTTCTGGAGCCCCTAGTGGATGAAGGGGGAACTGCAGTTTTTGGCCCTTCAGTATGGGCTTCACTTTTACTGCCGGAAGTTGCCTCTTGAATCAGACACAAATAGGTGAAAATAGGATAATTTAAAGTGATATCAGGATATTTCTTCACTTCCCATCTGGAACCAGATTAAGGTCTTGGATGTGGCAGAAACATTTTAAGCGCTCTAGCAGCAGGTGTCATGGTCCTTTCTCCATGGAGCGGTGTTTACCTGCCAGGGACACTGCCCTTTGGGACAGTGATTCGCTCCCACCAGTCTGGTGTGGTCAGTGACGCTCTGGTTGGGTCCTGTTTCTGCTGGGACCACCTGACCACATGGGAACTCAACTGCAACACAGTCACATCAACAGATGATATCTTGGTTCGTACTAATAACATCTTGTAAGATATTAAACTGATCAGTTCATGTCAGAAAATGATTAAAGATTGATGGTTTCTGAAATATGGCAGCAGCCTTGTTACCGTTAGCGCCACACTGTCGTCCATCTTCTCCCAGCTGGTATCCGTCAGCACAGGAACATCTGCGTCTTTCCGCTGAACCTCTACAGAAGTGCTGACAGTGTCCGTTCTGGTAGAGACATCCCAGCGAATCCTCAAACACTGTGGACAAAATGAGCCAGTCCAGGAGAATGTTTCATAAAGCCCCGCGGACCTTTTCTACCCCCAAAATCTACATTTATACAGCTTTATATAAACACTGGAATGTCACTTTAATAGTATTTATCATTTATATTAGCTTTTCAGCTAACGTCGTGTCCCTCATTACCCTCATGTCCCTCATGTGCCAGTGCAGGCGAGACCAGACCACTTTCCCAATACATCCTTTAAAAACATCAGTTACCATCATTTACTGAACCACCAGTTACCACCAGCAACTGCACCAGTCAGTACCATAGACTGTATGGTCAGTACCAGTGCTGCCATGGTTACAACAGCAGCTCCGTTCAGCCCAGTTAGCGAAACTTGCTGTTTTTAACTGTTGCTAACACATCAATCCTGGAGATTCATGGAAAAATGTCTTGTATGTGTTAGATTTATTCATGGTTCCACATAAATAAAAGATAGTAGAGATTAACTGAATTAACTGAATGAAGTATAAAGTAGTAAAAATGCAGTCAAGAAGTAAAAAAAAACCTCAGTGTGGAAAAAAGATGCATAAAAATCCTGTTAATCATTTAATAAATAAATGTAGCAGTCTGAATCTTAATCAGATGGAGCACCTCTAATCATGAAACCAGTAAATCTCTGCAAATGCAAAGTTTTTCTGGATACCTTTGGAGCCGTAAAGCAACAAGATGTGTAAATATCTGTACATGTGTTTCTGGTGAAGAATAAATCCAGATGGCGCAGATGGAAAGACATAAGCAACGCCTTTCAAAACGCATTTCAACATGTTTGTCTTGAAGCATTTTTAGTCGGGACCTCGATCAGATCATCATCGGTGCCATGGCTCACCTGTCTGGCAGTGCCGCCCCTCGTACCCTTCAGGACAGTGGCATTCATACGAGCTGCCCATGTATGTGCACGTCCCGTTGTTAAGGCATGGGTTGATCTTGCAGGGATCGCGACCTGAAGGCAGAATTACGGTTTAAATCAGATCAGTACGCATTGAGCCGTGATGCTGATTCCACTGAAGCTCATTACACGCTAGATCTGATTGTAATGGTGACTTTCCATCATGTCTAATTAAACACAACGTTGTTTTATGCTAAATTGATGTGATGGATTTGACTTGAATGTCAGTGTTTACAAAGCAACAGGATCACATGATACTGAGAGCACTAAACAGAGACTGTGTAGAAGAAAGCTTAGTTTTATCTTGATAAATAATGTAAAGAATGTGTGTCAGTAAGATGAATGTAATGGACATGTACTTACGATTGTATGTCAGCCAGAACTCCCTCTAAAAAATAACCAGGACGAATCATTTCATTGAGCGTGTCCAGTTCATTATGAAATACATGCTTTAAAAAGTATTTTAATCGTTATAATTTCTTGCTCATTTAATCAAAAATTTAAAACAAAGAAAGAAAAACATGCCAAAAAAAGATGGTTCATCTCTGAACCATACTGGTCTGCTTCTAGGGTGCTAGCATGCTAATAGCTTAGCTGTTAACAGAGTAAACAATAACAATTTTGTGTGTGAAGATAATAAAGTGTTGGAGTAAATCATCTTATTCATTTCTTAATATCAAAATGTATTTTTTTTTAATCACAATGTTGCTTATTAATTTGAAATATTTTGTTGTTAAGCAGAAAAACTGAGATAATCATGCTAACACTCCAAAGGCGGTAGAGCGCTAAAGTCGTCTTTAGGTTTCTAAACATGAAGCTCCAAATAATGTGACTCTTTGCATTTCTTGAAATACTTTTTAATACTGTTTGTTAGCTAATCTTTGCTTACAGTGATCCAGTGAAGTTTTCAGCAACGTTTGAACTTTAGCTTTAGTTGTAATATTTTGAGTCGTGAAAATTAGCTTCTTTGTGTCGCTAATGCAGGTTTTCTTATAGGTGTTTTGTTTAGTAAATAACCTGTTCACCATGATTAAACCAGGAAATCAGTGTAAAACAAGTCCTCATTTGACAATAGAATGTATGTATGAACACAAGGAAGGAAAGGAAGGTTTGATCCGAACATGGTCGACTTTTATCAGGACTTTTTAATTTATTTATTTACTTATGGGTCAGTGCTACAGCATGACATACCCATACTGGGTTTATCTGATAAAAAAGGAATCTTGCATAAGAAAATCAATCAAATCTAATTTCTAATTTCACATTTTTACAAAATCCACGTGTTCGGCTGTTTTTTTTATGTTGGGACTTACTGATGTTCAGTTTTATCAAACTGAAAATGAATCTAAACTGGTTTCATGTTTTTATTAGCACAACTTTTCTGATGTTTTGTGTTAAATCTGGATGAAAAGTTAGAGGTCAGCGTTTTTCTAACCGTCTTGTCGTCGTTTTCAAACGCCTCTCGAGCTTCTTCATAGTCGCAGATCTCCTCGATGCATTCCCTCTCGATGTTTCCCTGTTTTATCTCCTCCAGAAAGCCGCTGTTCGCTCGCCGCCATCTCTGTAGAACAGCATTAGCCTCCTGCTTCTCCACAAACACTAAAAAACAAATTCTTTACTCCTTAAACTCCGTTATTTGACAGAAAGTTTGATAATTTCGTAGCATTTGCATGAATTTTTGCAGACAAACGTTCTGACCTGCAGCAGCCGCGAAACCCACAAGCAGAGTCCAAACTGTGCAGCAGCTCTTCAACAGCATGTTTGGTGTGTCCGAAGTCCAGCAGGAACGAGGCAGAAATCAGGGTTTTCTGGGGGGTTGGGGCTTTTAAGCAACTCCCTGCTGTTTTTATCAGGTTTGCAAACAAACCGAAGGAGCAGGAATCCCTCTGGTTACAGATACTCAATTCTGTGGTACTGATGTCGGTTGTTCCATCCAGTATTTAAACGGGTAGTCCAGGACATTGCTAATCAATCCTTTAATAAATAATCACATATTCTAATGCACTGAATGTTACCTGTTCAATTCAAATCATCCTGTTTACTGGAGTCAATTATTGGTATGGTTTTACGAGGCTTTTATGGATTAACTGAGTTTGGAACAGGATCAATACACCAGCATACCTACATGCAACCACATGTGGCACTTTTCTGACATAAAATGTTTAAAGGTGTGAAAATAAAACTTTAATACACAAAAAAAACAGTTTAAACCTCAATTCCTAAACTGGTTTTCTCCACATAAAAACAAAAAGTAGCTGCAGCAGGCTAACTTTTAGCACTCCAGCAGAAAGACTGAGGTTGTCCTCCTCTAAAATGGATTAATCTGTGTATCCTGGTGGCAAATAGTTTTCTGTTGCCATGGATACTCATCAATGGACCAGCACAGCCGGCGAAAAATATTGTATTAAAATAACACACCGTGACTTCAAGGCTTGACTAAGATTTAGTCTGTTTCACTAGAATTGTGATCATGGGATCATTTTAGTTTGAGCTCCATTTGACAAATAAACTCTCAACAACATTTAAACTATAAACGTTTTAAACAAAAATCTGCATGTCAGGGAAAAACTTCATATTTTAAAACTAAAAAGACAAAAAAAAGGACCCAGATAACCTGTTTGGGCTGAATCCGGGCTACTTCTGGCTCAGTTACGGCGCTGGTAAGTGTTGAGTGGACCAGAAGTGGACCAGACGCCAGCTTGTTGTCCACATGCGCTCAGTGTTTCCAACCCCTCAGTAAGAAAAGTAGCTATTGGCTGTCCTAAAGGTCGCTAAATGACATCATCACCTAATTTGCATAATTAAACAGATACGTATAGTTGTAACGGACAAAGCCGTGGAGAGACAAAATGTCGTGAAGTTAGATTGGAGATTTAAAACCCTAAACATAAAAACATCATGTCAATATTTTCAGTTTATCATTTTAGTTTTTATAGTTTATTCTGGTTTTAATGAGGAGTCTACAGATGTTACAGTACTTCTAACTTTTTCAGTGTTTTTGTTCACCTGTGTCATGAGGAGACATTAATGTCTGACAGTAAGCCAGGAAAGCATCAGTCAGCAGCTTCTGGCTGCTGTTAGACATGGGAGGGACATACATGCTGTTTATTAAAAAGTAAAACATACCTGCTTTCACCCAAATGCTCCCAGTAACAGCAGCAGAAAGAGTCGCTAGAGTCAGATGGCCAATCAGGGCGCTCGGACGCCACCCCGCCACTCACCACAGCCGCAAGAGAAAATAAAGGAGTAAATAAAATAATTAAATATACGCAAATATGTTTAGAGATGAGCAAAATGAATATATTATAGTTATTAAATAAAGGTTTTGTTTTAATCTATTGTCTAAAGTTTCAAATTAATGATGTTGTTTCGTCTCCGGGTTGCAAAAATGTTTGAAATTTGCTCCTCTGATGCAGGAAGGGCAAAATTTACGTACAAAACGTAAAAGACGTGTCCATAAACTTCCTGTTATGTTCATTTAGGTAAATAAATACTGATGTGATACTTTAGTACATGATGCTGTTCCATACACGTCTGTTTTGGAGTTTGGTCCCCCAATAGAAAAAGTCGCCGAAAACTCACTAAATGTAGCGACTTGATGCTAAGTTGCAACTATTGACCATATATGAAAGATGGACAGAGCCTCCGGCGGCTAAAAATTAAGCCTATGTGGAAGTGCATAAAACTGCAGTTCCCCCTTCATCCACTAGGGGCTGCAAAACAGAGCAAATCCCCATAGACTCCCATGTTAAAAAGACCAACTTCACAGCAGAAATAAACACGTTTACAGCAGAAATAAACATGTTTACAGCAGGAATAAACATGTTTACAGCAGAAATAAACATGTTTACAGCAGAAATAAACATGTTTACAGCAGGAATAAACATGTTTACAGCAGGAATAAACATGTTTACAGCAGAAATAAACATGTTTACAGCAGGAATAAACATGTTTACAGCAGGAATAAACATGTTTACAGCAGAAATAAACATGTTCACAGCCTGGTTCACAAATCCATTTTAGGTTTACTAGGTCAGGTTTACCTTCTGTGGGGGGAGTGACTTTATTTCTAACTCGCCCGTTTAAAAGTAATTTAATCTCAAAGTTCGGCATATTTAGGGGCGTGTCCTTACAGGTACCCGATCTCCCGCTTCAAGTCAGAAGAACGTAGAACAACCGCGGTTTTTAGCCGGCTAACAACGTGACTTAGCTTTAGCCCGCTTACCTCCGTTAGCTGGTTAGCTCCTGTTATCTCCGGGTTAGCCCGGTTAGCTCTTAGCTACAGAAAGCTCGGAGTTCGCTCGATGTCAATCATCCACCATGACGCTCACAGCCCCCCTCTCAGCTCCACCTCTTTGTCCATATTTGTATTTTCCGGGTGAGACGACGCGCATGACCCTGCCAAGATGGTGATGGTAGGAACCGCCCACCGAGCTTCAATTCAGCTCTTCAGAAACCTACGGGTGACGTCACGGAGGCTCCGCCCATCTTTTATACACAGTCTGTGGTTGCAACGCTGCAGATGCTCCAGATGTTGTCATCGGCCTGGATGTGGTTTCTGGTCAGAAATGGGACGAACAAGGAAAGCCTTCCTGAATGTGGCCGTGTCCTCATGGGACACGTGTGTGGTCATGTGACCGAGTTTAGCAAAATACTTCTGGAAAAGATAAACCCCTTGATGTCTGACAAACTGGATGTTTTGTTTGTTTGTTTTTTTAAACTCTATTATATGGATTGTTTTTCGTCATCTTTATTTAATCATTGTTATAATTGATTTAAAATGTAATTGTACTTTCTTTTTTTTTACACCAGTGGTTTCTCTTTTTGTCGTTGTATTTTTTTGGTTTGATGGAACCGTTAATGCACTTTAGCGTCTTTGTAATCAACGCGTCACAACCCCAGCTGATAGTTTTATTTACTCATTTTTACAACAGAAACATTTAAAAAGATAATAATCATCAACCTGAACATGTTACATGAAAATTATTTCCATTAAAGACTTAAAGTTGAATTTTGTCACATCTGGGAAATGTCGGCTGGTACTGGCGGCGCATCAGGTGGTCAGGTTGTGGACCAAAGCTTCCGAGCTGTTTTGTGACGGATCCAGAGCTGCGGTTCGGTTCTGGATCCAGTCCAGGTAGTTGGACACCCGGGTGTAGATGCCGTAGTTGCCCGGACGGGCACAGCCCTTCCCCCAGCTGACTATCCCCAGCAGGAATGTCGTCTTCTTGTAGCTGGTCACCAGCGGCCCGCCGCTGTCGCCTTTACACGAGTCCGTCCGACCGTCCAGGTATCCGGCGCAGAACATGTTCTCCGTGAGCGGAACGCCGCTTTCCTCTATGCAGGTCTGCGTTCGTATCCGTGGCACCTTCGTACGCCTGAGGAGGTTGGAGGTGGGCCCGTTCTCACTTCGCCTCCCCCAGCCGCTCACCGTGTGCAAGCTAACCGCCCACAGCTCGCGCTCGGCCAGATGTCGCGTTGGCAAGCAGATGGGCACGGCGTACGGCGTGTAAATGATGGGAGACGCCAGGCGGAGGAGGGCGATGTCGTTGTCGGTGGTGCTAATCTGGTACTTTTCATGCATGATGATCTCCGCCACCTGGATGGACTGCTCCGTGGATTCATTCACCGCCGTGTTGTGCTTGCCTGAGACGACATGAGAAGCAAAATCCACATTTTACAACATCAAGCCAGAAACTGGACGAGCTCCTGTTAGGATGGACCGCCATCACCCTAACCCTAACCAGCAGCTTCATACCTGCGATGACCTTAAGGAAGCGTGTGTCGGCGTTTTCCAGGCAGTGGGACGCTGTGATGATCCACGTCGGTTTGTAAATCACTCCTCCGCAGAAACCTTTGCCTTTATACACCAGCAAAACCTTCAGACAAGACACCAGAAGTGTGTGAGGCGCCATTTCCCACATTTCCACAACAGCTTCTTCACATTTTCACAGGTTTTTATCAGAGAGCGAAGCTGAAGGCTCCAAGTTCGCATTCATCTGGCCGATTGTTGAAAGCGCCCAACAGCAGCCGGCACATGAATATCGTCCGCGATACTAACCGGTACGCGGACCAAGTAAAAGATGCAAAGGGGGACAGAGCAGGACTATCGAGTTGTGTTGCTTTTGAAACTGGTAGGCGTGATTTATTTCTGTTTGTGAAAAATAATGCAGTTTTATAAGGAAAAAAATGTCATTTTTTATGCAGTGTGATGAAGGTTAAGCTTTCATCTGGAGACTATGACGCTCTTTTTACAGGTTACATTACTGTTATCGTGAGATGAGTCTGAGAATGAGCCGCTAGGAACAGTTTAACTGGTAATTGTCAGAATTAGAACCAGTAAGCTGATGCAGGCACGTTGTTCTCTTCGCTTTGTGGCAACGGCTTTTGTTTGTTTAGCGTCTGAAAACAATTAAACTGTTATTGTGAGGTGAAAAGATGATTTATTCTGTTATCTGGACATAATGAATCAGCTCGAGGATCATCGCTGTTGGTTTCCGTATGAATGGGTTCCAGTCGGCAGGAAATCACAGTTTGTGACAATAAGTCACAGAAAATGGAAATGATGCTACATTAGTTGCGTTTCCATGACGCCCAGAAAAAAAAAAATCATTCTAAAGAACACTTAAATGTAGAAAAACCTCCCACGTAAGTCTGCAAAGCTTTAACGCTGTCATGAGGTGGTTTTTCCAGTATATCACCAAGTATAATGGAAACACATATTTTCACATTTACGCGTCACCAGACGTGACTTATGGGGTCACATGACCAGTTTATGTCAGGTAAAGATGGTGTGATATGAATGCAAGGAGGAGGAGATGGAAACCATTTCCATTCCTGGCAAACAGTTTTACAGGGAATCATGACGAGAAAAAAGGGAGTTGTTGGAAAATCCGTCACAGGAAGTGGAAAACCCGGAAACAACGCTACCTGGCATCATCTCGTCTGTGCGAGGCTTTGGCTTATAACACTGTTAAATGCAAACACCTGCAAACTGCAGCTGTAGTTTGTCAACATTGTAGAAATGTTGCTTCTATTAATCATAAAACTGATAAAAATCAACTGAAATGTAGAACGTCTCAGTAAAGTTATGTGAGGGTGTTTCCTTCATCAAACTGTTTATTGAAACAGAATCGACCAGCAGCGTTGAGTAAACCACGACATAACGTGCCGACGTATCAAAAGCCGGTCAGTTCGATCTGGTCTGATGATGAGTAAACGATGATGAAGATGACTGTTTACACACATGCTGTCGATGAACCAGAACAGTTATGGTCGGAGTTACGTTCACTTGGAAAGGACACATAGCGGTAGTCGTTGTCGCGATGTCACCTGCGATCCTGAGTTTCAGAGCTTAAATAATTTATTTCCTACTAAATTCAGTCATTTAGCAGCGACTTTACAAAACACTTGAAGTGAGGAAGCCCCTTAAAGCTTTCATACATGAAGAAACATTCTGGATTCATTTGTGGATCGTGTTTGATCCACCTAAATGCCATGAACCAGTAGAGCAGACGGACTGGCACCCAGTCCAGGTGATGGACTCCAGCTTCCCTGTGAGCGGTGAGGAAAATGGTCAAACGGCTTGGTGCGTTAGGAAAAAGAGTTCTGATGACAGAAAGGAAAATCCGGATCTGATAATGTCCGGTTTTTCCACTGTTGAGGAAACACATACAGAACCCGTCCACAGCACCGTCATTGATCTGTGCACTCAGGTTGACCTTCTGGACTGCAGGTTAATAATATATGAGTGTAAAAACAGCATCCCATATGGGTGAACTGTGCCCCTTTTCCACCTACCTGCCAGGGGCATTCACCTTTTGGGCACTCGGTTCCTCCCACGATTCTCAGGTTCTCATCTTTCTGTTCTCCCTGTAGTACAGGAACCATGCCGCAAGCTATTGCCTCTGGAGCAAGAAAGCAGATGCAATGTGTTTAAGGGCTTTTTTCTACATCACTTCAGCTGTTTTTAATTAAAGATTATTTATTGTTACAGAATAATGACGAGGATGTAACATTTGTACGGTATAATCCCAGTTTAAAACATGCCGTCCCTCAAAGGTCCCTACTGGAACGACCAAACCAATTATTATTTCTATGCTGACGATATGCACATTTATGCTCCTGTAAATACTAAGAAACACTACTATTCCTGGCGCGGTGGCTGTGAAGCCACAGCAAGAAGGTCCCTGGTTTGATCCTTGGCTTGGACTTTCTGCATGTTCTTCTTATGTATGCGTGGGTTCTCTCTGGGTACTCTCCCACCATCCAAGGTTAGGTTAACTGGTTACTCTAAATTGCCCCTGTGAGTGTGTGTGGTCGTTTGTGTCTGTGTGGCCCTGCGATGGACTAGTGAGCTGTCCAGGGTGTACCCTGCCTTTCGCCTAAAGACTACTGGGATAGGCTCCAGCTTCCCTGTGACTTTTCATTGCACTAAATGGTTAGGATAATGGATGGATGGCTACTATTCCCACATATTTATAAAACATGGTCATTTTTCCTTCAATAATTCCAATTAGGAAAGTCATTTGACGCATCTCCAGACGTACCGGACAGCAGTGAGCTGCCATGTTTTGGTCCTGAGGAAGCAGTTGTGGAGGGTTGAGGGTTTTGGCACTGCTGGGACTTGAACCCAAGTAATCCAGACCCAAACCCATTTCCGTACTGGCTTACTCCAATGTAGGAGCCAATCCCAGTTTATCCCAGCAGCAACACACTGGAACACTGGAAAGGTCTCCAGTCTACCACTGGGCTTCATCACAAACGATCGCAAGATTTCTTTAAAATGCATCTCCAGATTAAGATAAAATTACATTAAACTACAACCGTAGTTCCTATGAAGCTGGGATGTCGTGTCAAACGTAAATAAAAACAGAAACAACTTTCTAACCTGTATTCAGATAAACACACAAGACAAGATATTGACGCCTGGAAGACGTTCCAGTAAAGCAGGCTCATGTTTGCCACCACCAGCATTTCTGACCCGTTTTGGAGGGTAGTGATGAACCCACATTTTTATTTTGTTTGGTTTTTAGAGTTTTAAAACCAAACAGCACTTGGTTGAAATGCTATATTCTAACAAGCAAACATGTAGAAAAACGAGCAACATGGCCAAGCGTCGAAGGCAAATTCTCCTCAGTACTGATTGTTTCCTGGGATATTCTGTCTATACCAACAGGTTTACACAGATGCCTACAGGAGGCAGATACTGCTGGTCCCCGGTTTACGCATGAGTTCCAGTCCTACGCAATGGTGTAAGTTGGATTGTTACCCTAAATCCATCCATCCATCCATCTTCTGCTGCTTATCTGGGGTCGGGTCGTGGGGGCAGCAGCCTAAGCAGGGAAGCCCACCCTTCCCTCTCCCCGGCCATATTTGCCAACTCTACGGGGGGGACCCTAAAGCGTTCCCAGGCCAGCTGAGAGATATAATCCCTCCTGGGTCTTCCCCAGGGTCTCCTCCCAGAGGGACGTGCCTGGAACACCTCACCAGAGAGGTCCAGGAGGCATCCTGACCAGATACCCGAGCCACCTCAACTGGTTCCTCCCGATGCGGAGGAGCAGCGGCTCTACTCTGATCTCCTCCCGGATGACCGAGCTCCTCACCCTATCTCTAAGGGAGAGCCCGGCCACCCTGCGGAGGAAACTCATTTCAGCCGCCTGTATACGAGATCTTGTTCTTTTGGTCACGACCCACAGCTCATGACCATTGGTTAGGGTAGGAACGTAGATCGACTGGTAAATCGAGAGCTTTGCCTTCTGGCTCAGCTGATTATGTAACACCTTTAGATGCTAACGATGCTAACGTCTTAAAGCTGCGGTGCCTTTGAGAGACGCGGACGTTACTGTTGTTGCCCGTAGAGACTCTGAGACGTGTTCGGTGCCTTGTATCCCAAATCAAACACATCGGAAGTCCCAACAGAAGAGACATCACCAAAGACATGAAGACTCAACAAACCTTTAGTGACACAGCTCCGTTCATCGGTGCTGAGAACATAGCCGTCTGCACACGAGCACGACAGCCGTCGTCCAAATGCGTCTTCCTCGCAGAAATGTTCGCAGTCTCCGTTCTGCAGCAGACAACTGTCCGACTGGCTCTTGTAGACTAAAATACCAAACCAGCCATTATTAATGTGTATTTGTCATGAGAACAGCTGCAAGAGAACAGATGGCTAACAGTTCCTGTGGTCCGTTGTGCAGCAAAGCTTTGTTCGGGAATAATTTGATCCCTTTAGATGAAGATCGGATTTTAGCATCAGTGTAACAAAGGCTGCTTTGAAAAGTAAATAAACTATACAAATATAAAAGCCTCATTCTGAAATGATTTAATATAAATATTATGAAGAATGTAAAACAATCTGCTTACAGATGATCCTGTTTGTTCTTTCATCTGCGAGTTCCACATGCTAACACGCGAGGATTTACAGCGGGATTTAGCTCCTTTATGTAAACGCAGTATTTGCAGTGTCCATGTCAGTGCTGACGAGCTGAACTTGAACTCACCGAACTCGCAGGTGAGTCCTCTGAACTCAGGCAGGCATAGGCAGGTGTAGGACGTCACCTCGGACAGGCAGGTGCCTCCGTTCTGACAGGGACTGGACTTACAGTGGTCCGGTGCTGCACCAGAAACACATGAAGAGGATTTAACGGTGGTGCTGGTGATTCTCAGCACAACGGCTGCTGTCATATTTTCTGTGGTGCTAAACCCATGTTATCAAGTCCACCTTTAGTACCGACTTGGACCCACTTGGACCCAGAACTGCCTTAATCCTCACAGATTTCACTCCATACTGACATGATTGACTGACCTGGGTTGGATGATTAATGACCAGTGTTTCCATCATGTCCAGACAACTGCTGGATGTTTTCTCTTCAGATCTTCTATGTAAACCCTACAGATGTTTGTGGGTGAAAATCCCAGTAAAATGATTAACTTTAAATCTCCTTTCTTCTGATGCTGTGTTTGACCTTCAGCAGGTCGTCTTCATCACATCTACATGACTACATGCTGCCGTGTGATTGGCTGATCAGATGTCTGTATGAACAGGAAGTTCAGCAGGTGGAGATGATAAAGTGGATTATGAGTTTATATAAATGTTCCTGATGTTTCAGGTCATCTGCAATTATTCATAAAAATTAAACATGAAAAAAATGTTTTTTGATAAATTAAAAAAAATGTTTCTTACCAGAGTAAATCTTCCAGAACTCATTCTGCAGAAACACACAGACATTCAGCTTTAGACTTGAGTTTAACACACACACACACACATATATATATATATATATATATATATATATATATATATATATATATATATACACACACACATATATATATATATATATATATACTTAAACAACACACACACACACACACACACACACACACACACACACATATATATATATATATATATATATATATATATATATACTTAAACAACACACTGTAACTCCAAGTCAACCAGACTTCTGGGAAATGGAACTGTCCACTTAGGAAGCAACACTGACTGACAATCAGTTCCACCTGCTGTTGTGCAAATGGAATAGACAACAGGTAGAAATTATAGGCAACTGGCAAGACACACACCCAATAAAGGAGTGGTTCTGCAGGTGGTGACCACAGACCACTTCTCAGTTCCGGTGCTTTCTGGCTGATGTTTTGGTCTGAATGCTGGCGGTGCTTTCACTCTAGTGGTAGCATGAGACGGAGTCTACAACCCACACAAGTGGCTCAGGTAGTGCAGCTCATCCAGGATGGCACATCAATGCCAGCTGTGGCAAGAAGGTTTGCTGTGTCTGTCAGCGTAGTGTCCAGAGCATGGAGGCACTACCAGGAGACAGGCCAGTACATCAGGAGACATGGAGGAGGCCGTGGGAGGGCAACAACCCAGCAGCAGGACCGCTACCTCCTTCTTTGTGCAAGGAGGACCAGGAGGAGCACTGCCAGAGCCCTGCAGAATGAGCTCCAGCAGGCCACAGATGTGCATGTGTCTGCTCCAACAGTCAGAAACAGACTCCATGAGGGTGGTATGAGGGCCCGACGTCCACAGGTGGGGGTTGTGCTTCCAGCCCAACACCGTGCAGGACGTTTGGCGTTTGCCAGAGAACACCAAGATTGGTAAATTCTCCACTGGCGCCCTGTGCTCTTCACAGATGGAAGCAGGTTCACACTGAGCACATGGGACAGACGTGACGGAGTCTGGAGACGCCGTGGAGAACGTTCTGCTGCCTGCAACATCCTCCAGCAGGACCGGTTTGGCAGTGGGTCAGTAATGGTGTGGGGGGGCATTTCTTTGGAGGGCCGCACAGCCCTCCATGTGCTCGCCAGAGGTAGCCTGACTGCCATTAGGTACCGAGATGAGATCCTCAGACCCCTTGTGGGACCATATGCTGGTGCGGTTGGCCCTGGGTTCCTCCTAATGCAAGACAATGCTAGACCTCATGTGGCTGGAGTGTGTCAGCAGTTCCTGCAACACCAAGGCATTGATGTTATGGACCGGCCCGCCCGTTCCCCAGACCTGAATCCAGCTGAGCACATCTGGGACATCATGTCTCGCTCCATCCACCAACGCCAAGTTGCACCACAGACTGTCCAGGAGTTGGCGGATGCTTTAGTCCAGGTCTGGGAGGAGATCCCTCAGGAGAACATCCACCGCCTCATCAGGAGCATGCCCAGGCGTAGTACGGAGGTCATACAGGCACGCGGAGGCCACACACACTACTGAGCCTCATTTTGTATTGTTTAAAGGACATTACATCAGAGTTGGATCAGCCTGTAGTGTGTTTTTCCACTTTCATTTGGAGTAGAACTCCAAATCCAGACCTCCATGGGTTGATATGTTTGATTTCATTGATCATTTTTGTCTGATTTTTGTTGTCAGAACATTCAGCCACGGAAAGAACAAAGTATTTAATCAAAATATTTCATTCATTCAGATCTACAACGTGTTACTTTAGTGTTCCCTTTATTTCTTTGAGCAATATGTGTAAATATAATCATATATATCATATTCACAGTTTCTGTTATGTAATTACCACAATTTTTCTAGTTATTATTAGTATTTGTACTTTTGATTTTAATTCTGGTGAACAGGTTGTCTTAAATTTGCTGTACAAGTAAAACTGAATCTGAAGTTACCACCAGTAGCTGCTGCTTGTTCTGTCCGTAGATTCACCATCAGGAAGCAGGACATACATTTCCTCATTATGCTGATGACATCCTGCTTTATTTGTTAATCAGACATTAAATATCTTCTGGTTCCCTACAACCCAGCAAGTCTTCGCTCGTTTACTTGCAGCTGTTAGATTTTCCAGAATGCGAAAGTAAAGAATCATATAAATAAAGATGGACTACCGTGAGCTCCGTGTGCTCAAACACCTCCCGGGCCTCCTCATAGCTGCATCGCTCCTCCACACACTCCCTCTTCAGATCTCCCCTCTGCAGCTCCTCAAACCAGCCCGAGTTATACCTCCGGGTCCGGACCAGGACTCCATGGGCCTGATGTGGATCCAGAAAAACTGTTGGACATGGAGGAGAGGAGTAAGTCAGGACTGTGCTGATGCTCAGACGGAATAAAGGTGGATTACATCCTACAGGATGAGGGACCCCATAGTGGGCATCGCGAAACTGGACCAAAGAAAAATCCAGAGTAACTCAGATATCCTCCCAATCTGTTGTTTTAAGATCCGATCATGTGTCTACTTCCTGTTACACCTGTAGGGTATCCGGAAAGATGCTCGACAAGTAGATTCACCAAGTCAGACTCAACCAGCTTCATCTCCGACTTCCGCCTTGAGGCGCTGCATGAACGCAGCTCAGCCCAAACTGGTCCAGACAGACCTGTGTAGGCCGACTTAGTGCAGAATGTCTGGCACCAGACCGTTCCAGACAGACCTGTGTAGGTGGACTTAGTGCAGGATGTCGAGCCCCAAACTGGTCCAGACAGACCTGTGTAGGTGGACTTAGTGCAGAATGTCTGGCACCAGACCGGTCCAGACAGACCTGTGTAGGTGGACTTAGTGCAGGATGTCGAGCCCCAGACCGGTCCAGACAGACCTGCGTAGGCCGGCTCAGTGCAGGATGTCGAGCCCCAGACTGGTCCAGACAGACCTGTGTAGGCTGACTTAGTGCAGAATGTCTGTCACCAGACTGGTCCAGACAGACCTGCGTAGGCCGACTCAGTGCAGGATGTCGAGCCCCAGACCGGTCCAGACAGACCTGTGTTGGCTGACTTAGTGCAGAATGTCTGGCACCAGACTGGTCCAGACAGACCTGCGTAGGTGGACTTAGTGCAGGATGTCTGGCACCAGACTGGTCCAGACAGACCTGTGTAGGCCGACTTAGTGCAGAATGTCTGGCACCAGACTGGTCCAGACAGACCTGTGTAGGCCGACTTAGTGCAGAATGTCTGGCACCAGACTGGTCCAGACAGACCTGTGTAGGTGGACTTAGTGCAGGATGTCTGGCACCAGACCGGTCCAGACAGACCTGCGTAGGTGGACTTAGTGCAGGATGTCTGGCACCAGACTGGTCCAGACAGACCTGTGTAGGTGGACTTAGTGCAGGATGTTGAGCCCCAAACTGGTCCAGACAGACCTGTGTAGGTGGACTTAGTGCAGGATGTCGAGCCCCAAACTGGTCCAGACAGACCTGCGTAGGCGGACTTAGTGCAGGATGTCTGGCACCAGACTGGTCCAGACAGACCTGTGTAGGCCGACTTACTGCAGAATGTCTGGCACCAGACTGGTCCAGACAGACCTGCGTAGGCTGACTTAGTGCAGGATGTCTGGCACCAGACTGGTCCAGACAGACCTGTGTAGGCCGACTTAGTGCAGAATGTCTGGCACCAGACTGGTTCAGAGAGACCTGCGTAGGTGGACTTAGTGCAGGATGTCTGGCACCAGACTGGTCCAGACAGACCTGCGTAGGCCGACTTAGTGCAGGATGTCGAGCACCAGACTGGTCCAGACAGACCTGCGTAGGCCGACTTAGTGCAGGATGTCTGGCACCAGACTGGTCCAGACAGACCTGCGTAGGCCGACTTAGTGCAGGATGTCTGGCACCAGACTGGTCCAGACAGACCTGCGTAGGCCGACTCGGTGCAGGATGTCTGGCACCAGACTGGTCCAGACAGACCTGCGTAGGCCGACTTAGTGCAGGATGTCTGGCACCAGACTGGTCCAGACAGACCTGTGTAGGCTGACTTAGTGCAGGATGTCTGGCACCAGACTGGTCCAGACAGACCTGTGTAGGTGGACTTAGTGCAGGATGTCGAGCCCCAGACTGGTCCAGACAGACCTGTGTAGGCGGACTTAGTGCAGGATGTCGAGCCACAGACTGGTCCAGACATACCTGCGTAGGCCGACTCGGTGCAGGATGTCGAGCCCCAGACCGGTCCAGACAGACCTGCGTAGGCCGACTCAGTGCAGGATGTCTGGTACCAGACTGGTCCAGACAGACCTGTGTAGGCGGACTTAGTGCAGGATGTCGAGCCCTAGACTGGTCCAGACAGACCTGCGTAGGCCGACTTAGTGCAGGATGTCTGGCACCAGACTGGTCCAGACAGACCTGTGTAGGTGGACTTAGTGCAGGATGTCTGGCACCAGACCGGTCCAGACAGACCTGCGTAGGTGGACTTAGTGCAGGATGTCTGGCACCAGACTGGTCCAGACAGACCTGTGTAGGCCGACTTACTGCAGAATGTCTGGCACCAGACTGGTCCAGACAGACCTGTGTAGGCCGACTTAGTGCAGGATGTCAAGCCCCAGACTGGTCCAGACAGACCTGCGTAGGCCGACTGAGTGCAGGATGTCTGGCACCAGACTGGTCCAGACAGACCTGCGTAGGCCGACTCAGTGCAGGATGTCTGGCACCAGACTGGTCCAGACAGACCTGCGTAGGCCGACTTAGTGCAGAATGTCGAGCCCCAGACTGGTCCAGACAGACCTGCGTAGGCTGACTTAGTGCAGGATGTCTGGCACCAGACTGATCCAGACAGACCTGTGTAGGCCGACTTAATGCAGGATGTCGAGCCCCAGACCGGTCCAGACAGACCTGCGTAGGCCGACTCAGTGCAGGATGTCGAGCCCCAGACCGGTCCAGACAGACCTGCGTAGGCCGACTTACTGCAGAATGTCTGGCACCAGACTGGTCCAGACAGACCTGTGTAGGTGGACTTAGTGCAGGATGTCTGGCACCAGACCGGTCCAGACAGACCTGCGTAGGTGGACTTAGTGCAGGATGTCTGGCACCAGACTGGTCCAGACAGACCTGTGTAGGTGGACTTAGTGCAGGATGTCGAGCCCCAAACTGGTCCAGACAGACCTGTGTAGGTGGACTTAGTGCAGGATGTCGAACCCCAAACTGGTCCAGACAGACCTGTGTAGGTGGACTTAGTGCAGGATGTCTGGCACCAGACTGGTCCAGACAGACCTGTGTAGGCCGACTTAGTGCAGAATGTCTGGCACCAGACTGGTTCAGACAGACCTGCGTAGGTGGACTTAGTGCAGGATGTCTGGCACCAGACTGGTCCAGACAGACCTGTGTAGGCCGACTTAGTGCAGAATGTCTGGCACCAGACTGGTCCAGACAGACCTGTGTAGGCCGACTTAGTGCAGGATGTCAAGCCCCAGACTGGTCCAGACAGACCTGCGTAGGCCAACTGAGTGCAGGATGTCTGGCACCAGACTGGTCCAGACAGACCTGCGTAGGCCGACTCAGTGCAGGATGTCTGGCACCAGACTGGTCCAGACAGACCTGTGTAGGCCGACTTAGTGCAGAATGTCTGGCACCAGACTGGTTCAGACAGACCTGCGTAGGTGGACTTAGTGCAGGATGTCTGGCACCAGACTGGTCCAGACAGACCTGCGTAGGCCGACTTAGTGCAGGATGTCTGGCACCAGACTGGTCCAGACAGACCTGTGTAGGCCGACTTAGTGCAGGATGTCTGGCACCAGACTGGTCCAGACAGACCTGCGTAGGCTGACTTAGTGCAGGATGTCTGGCACCAGACTGGTCCAGACAGACCTGTGTAGGTGGACTTAGTGCAGGATGTCGAGCCCCAGACTGGTCCAGACAGACCTGTGTAGGCGGACTTGGTGCAGGATGTCGAGCCACAGACTGGTGCAGGATGTCGAGCCACAGACTGGTCCAGACAGACCTGCGTAGGCCGACTCGGTGCAGGATGTCGAGCCCCAGACCGGTCCAGACAGACCTGCGTAGGCCGACTCAGTGCAGGATGTCGAGCCCCAGACCGGTCCAGACAGACCTGTGTAGGCTGACTTAGTGCAGGATGTCGAGCCCCAGACTGGTCCAGACAGACCTGCGTAGGCTGACTTAGTGCAGGATGTCGAGCCCCAGACTGGTCCAGACAGACCTGCGTAGGCCGACTCGGTGCAGGATGTCTGGCACCAGACTTGTCCAGACAGACCTGTGTAGGCGGACTTAGTGCAGGATGTCAAGCCCCAGACCGGTCCAGACAGACCTGTGTTGGCCGACTTAGTGCAGAATGTCTGGCACCAGACTGGTCCAGACAGACCTGCGTAGGCCGACTCAGTGCAGGATGTCTGGCACCAGACTGGTCCAGACAGACCTGCGTAGGCCGACTTAGTGCAGAATGTCGAGCCCCAGACTGGTCCAGACAGACCTGCGTAGGTGGACTTAGTGCAGGATGTCTGGCACCAGACTGGTCCAGACAGACCTGCGTAGGCCGACTTAGTGAAGGATGTCGAGCCCCAGACCGGTCCAGACAGACCTGTGTTGGCCGACTTAGTGCAGAATGTCTGGCACCAGACTGGTCCAGACAGACCTGCGTAGGCCGACTCAGTGCAGGATGTCTGGCACCAGACTGGTCCAGACAGACCTGCGTAGGCCGACTTAGTGCAGGATGTCGAGCCCCAGACTGGTCCAGACAGACCTGTGTAGGTGGACTTAGTGCAGGATGTCTGGCACCAGACTGGTCCAGACAGACCTGTGTAGGTCGACTTACTGCAGAATGTCTGGCACCAGACTGGTCCAGACAGACCTGTGTAGGTCGATTTACTGCAGAATGTCTGGCACCAGACCGGTCCAGACAGACCTGCGTAGGTGGACTTAGTGCAGGATGTCTGGCACCAGACTGGTCCAGACAGACCTGTGTAGGTGGACTTAGTGCAGGATGTCGAGCCCCAAACTGGTCCAGACAGGCCTGTGTAGGTGGACTTAGTGCAGGATGTCGAGCCCCAAACTGGTCCAGACAGACCTGTGTAGGTGGACTTAGTGCAGGATGTCTGGCACCAGACTGGTCCAGACAGACCTGTGTAGGCCGACTTAGTGTAGAATGTCTGGCACCAGACTGGTTCAGACAGACCTGCGTAGGTGGACTTAGTGCAGGATGTCTGGCACCAGACTGGTCCAGACAGACCTGTGTAGGCCGACTTAGTGCAGGATGTCAAGCCCCAGACTGGTCCAGACAGACCTGCGTAGGCCGACTTAGTGCAGGATGTCTGGCACCAGACTGGTCCAGACAGACCTGTGTAGGCCGACTTAGTGCAGAATGTCGAGCCCCAGACTGGTCCAGACAGACCTGCGTAGGCCGACTTAGTGCAGAATGTCGAGCCCCAGACTGGTCCAGACAGACCTGCGTAGGCCGACTTAGTGCAGGATGTCTGGCACCAGACCGGTCCAGACAGACCTGCGTAGGCCGACTTAGTGCAGAATGTCTGGCACCAGACTGGTCCAGACAGACCTGTGTAGGCCGACTTAGTGCAGAATGTCTGGCACCAGACTGGTCCAGACAGACCTGTGTAGGCCGACTTAGTGCAGAATGTCTGGCACCAGACTGGTCCAGACAGACCTGTGTAGGTGGACTTAGTGCAGGATGTCTGGCACCAGACCGGTCCAGACAGACCTGCGTAGGTGGACTTAGTGCAGGATGTCTGGCACCAGACTGGTCCAGACAGACCTGTGTAGGTGGACTTAGTGCAGGATGTTGAGCCCCAAACTGGTCCAGACAGACCTGTGTAGGTGGACTTAGTGCAGGATGTCGAGCCCCAAACTGGTCCAGACAGACCTGCGTAGGCGGACTTAGTGCAGGATGTCTGGCACCAGACTGGTCCAGACAGACCTGTGTAGGCCGACTTACTGCAGAATGTCTGGCACCAGACTGGTCCAGACAGACCTGCGTAGGCTGACTTAGTGCAGGATATCTGGCACCAGACTGGTCCAGACAGACCTGTGTAGGCCGACTTAGTGCAGAATGTCTGGCACCAGACTGGTTCAGAGAGACCTGCGTAGGTGGACTTAGTGCAGGATGTCTGGCACCAGACTGGTCCAGACAGACCTGCGTAGGCCGACTTAGTGCAGGATGTCTGGCACCAGACTGGTCCAGACAGACCTGCGTAGGCCGACTTAGTGCAGGATGTCTGGCACCAGACTGGTCCAGACAGACCTGCGTAGGCCGACTTAGTGCAGGATGTCTGGCACCAGACTGGTCCAGACAGACCTGCGTAGGCCGACTCGGTGCAGGATGTCTGGCACCAGACTGGTCCAGACAGACCTGCGTAGGCCGACTTAGTGCAGGATGTCTGGCACCAGACTGGTCCAGACAGACCTGTGTAGGCTGACTTAGTGCAGGATGTCTGGCACCAGACTGGTCCAGACAGACCTGTGTAGGTGGACTTAGTGCAGGATGTCGAGCCCCAGACTGGTCCAGACAGACCTGTGTAGGCGGACTTAGTGCAGGATGTCGAGCCACAGACTGGTCCAGACATACCTGCGTAGGCCGACTCGGTGCAGGATGTCGAGCCCCAGACCGGTCCAGACAGACCTGCGTAGGCCGACTCAGTGCAGGATGTCTGGTACCAGACTGGTCCAGACAGACCTGTGTAGGCGGACTTAGTGCAGGATGTCGAGCCCCAAACTGGTCCAGACAGACCTGCGTAGGCCGACTCAGTGCAGGATGTCTGGTACCAGACTGGTCCAGACAGACCTGTGTAGGCGGACTTAGTGCAGGATGTCGAGCCCTAGACTGGTCCAGACAGACCTGCGTAGGCCGACTTAGTGCAGGATGTCTGGCACCAGACTGGTCCAGACAGACCTGTGTAGGTGGACTTAGTGCAGGATGTCTGGCACCAGACCGGTCCAGACAGACCTGCGTAGGTGGACTTAGTGCAGGATGTCTGGCACCAGACTGGTCCAGACAGACCTGTGTAGGCCGACTTACTGCAGAATGTCTGGCACCAGACTGGTCCAGACAGACCTGTGTAGGCCGACTTAGTGCAGGATGTCAAGCCCCAGACTGGTCCAGACAGACCTGCGTAGGCCGACTGAGTGCAGGATGTCTGGCACCAGACTGGTCCAGACAGACCTGCGTAGGCCGACTCAGTGCAGGATGTCTGGCACCAGACTGGTCCAGACAGACCTGCGTAGGCCGACTTAGTGCAGAATGTCGAGCCCCAGACTGGTCCAGACAGACCTGCGTAGGCTGACTTAGTGCAGGATGTCTGGCACCAGACTGATCCAGACAGACCTGTGTAGGCCGACTTAATGCAGGATGTCGAGCCCCAGACCGGTCCAGACAGACCTGCGTAGGCCGACTCAGTGCAGGATGTCGAGCCCCAGACCGGTCCAGACAGACCTGCGTAGGCCGACTTACTGCAGAATGTCTGGCACCAGACTGGTCCAGACAGACCTGTGTAGGTGGACTTAGTGCAGGATGTCTGGCACCAGACCGGTCCAGACAGACCTGCGTAGGTGGACTTAGTGCAGGATGTCTGGCACCAGACTGGTCCAGACAGACCTGTGTAGGTGGACTTAGTGCAGGATGTCGAGCCCCAAACTGGTCCAGACAGACCTGTGTAGGTGGACTTAGTGCAGGATCTCGAACCCCAAACTGGTCCAGACAGACCTGTGTAGGTGGACTTAGTGCAGGATGTCTGGCACCAGACTGGTCCAGACAGACCTGTGTAGGCCGACTTAGTGCAGAATGTCTGGCACCAGACTGGTTCAGACAGACCTGCGTAGGTGGACTTAGTGCAGGATGTCTGGCACCAGACTGGTCCAGACAGACCTGTGTAGGCCGACTTACTGCAGAATGTCTGGCACCAGACTGGTCCAGACAGACCTGTGTAGGCCGACTTAGTGCAGGATGTCAAGCCCCAGACTGGTCCAGACAGACCTGCGTAGGCCAACTGAGTGCAGGATGTCTGGCACCAGACTGGTCCAGACAGACCTGCGTAGGCCGACTCAGTGCAGGATGTCTGGCACCAGACTGGTCCAGACAGACCTGTGTAGGCCGACTTAGTGCAGAATGTCTGGCACCAGACTGGTTCAGACAGACCTGCGTAGGTGGACTTAGTGCAGGATGTCTGGCACCAGACTGGTCCAGACAGACCTGCGTAGGCCGACTTAGTGCAGGATGTCTGGCACCAGACTGGTCCAGACAGACCTGTGTAGGCCGACTTAGTGCAGGATGTCTGGCACCAGACTGGTCCAGACAGACCTGCGTAGGCTGACTTAGTGCAGGATGTCTGGCACCAGACTGGTCCAGACAGACCTGTGTAGGTGGACTTAGTGCAGGATGTCGAGCCCCAGACTGGTCCAGACAGACCTGTGTAGGCGGACTTGGTGCAGGATGTCGAGCCACAGACTGGTCCAGACAGACCTGCGTAGTCCGACTCGGTGCAGGATGTCGAGCCCCAGACCGGTCCAGACAGACCTGCGTAGGCCGACTCAGTGCAGGATGTCGAGCCCCAGACCGGTCCAGACAGACCTGTGTAGGCTGACTTAGTGCAGGATGTCGAGCCCCAGACTGGTCCAGACAGACCTGCGTAGGCTGACTTAGTGCAGGATGTCGAGCCCCAGACTGGTCCAGACAGACCTGCGTAGGCCGACTGAGTGCAGGATGTCTGGCACCAGACTGGTCCAGACAGACCTGTGTAGGCGGACTTAGTGCAGGATGTCGAGCCCCAGACCGGTCCAGACAGACCTGTGTTGGCCGACTTAGTGCAGAATGTCTGGCACCAGACTGGTCCAGACAGACCTGCGTAGGCCGACTCAGTGCAGGATGTCTGGCACCAGACTGGTCCAGACAGACCTGCGTAGGCCGACTTAGTGCAGAATGTCGAGCCCCAGACTGGTCCAGACAGACCTGCGTAGGTGGACTTAGTGCAGGATGTCTGGCACCAGACTGGTCCAGACAGACCTGCGTAGGCCGACTCAGTGAAGGATGTCGAGCCCCAGACCGGTCCAGACAGACCTGCGTAGGCCGACTTAGTGCAGGATGTCGAGCCCCAGACTGGTCCAGACAGACCTGTGTAGGCGGACTTAGTGCAGGATGTCTGGCACCAGACTGGTCCAGACAAACCTGTGTAGGTCGACTTACTGCAGAATGTCTGGCACCAGACTGGTCCAGACAGACCTGTGTAGGTCGATTTACTGCAGAATGTCTGGCACCAGACCGGTCCAGACAGACCTGCGTAGGTGGACTTAGTGCAGGATGTCTGGCACCAGACTGGTCCAGACAGACCTGTGTAGGTGGACTTAGTGCAGGATGTCGAGCCCCAAACTGGTCCAGACAGGCCTGTGTAGGTAGACTTAGTGCAGGATGTCGAGCCCCAAACTGGTCCAGACAGACCTGTGTAGGTGGACTTAGTGCAGGATGTCTGGCACCAGACTGGTCCAGACAGACCTGTGTAGGCCGACTTAGTGTAGAATGTCTGGCACCAGACTGGTTCAGACAGACCTGCGTAGGTGGACTTAGTGCAGGATGTCTGGCACCAGACTGGTCCAGACAGACCTGTGTAGGCTGACTTAGTGCAGGATGTCAAGCCCCAGACTGGTCCAGACAGACCTGTGTAGGCCGACTTAGTGCAGGATGTCTGGCACCAGACTGGTCCAGACAGACCTGCGTAGGCCGACTCAGTGCAGGATGTCTGGCACCAGACTGGTCCAGACAGACCTGTGTAGGCCGACTTAGTGCAGAATGTCGAGCCCCAGACTGGTCCAGACAGACCTGCGTAGGCCGACTTAGTGCAGAATGTCGAGCCCCAGACTGGTCCAGACAGACCTGCGTAGGCCGACTTAGTGCAGGATGTCTGGCACCAGACCGGTCCAGACAGACCTGCGTAGGCCGACTTAGTGCAGAATGTCGAGCCCCAGACTGGTCCAGACAGACCTGCGTAGGTGGACTTAGTGCAGGATGTCTGGCACCAGACTGGTCCAGACAGACCTGCGTAGGCTGACTTAGTGCAGGATGTCTGGCACCAGACTGATCCAGACAGACCTGTGTAGGCCGACTTAGTGCAGGATGTCGAGCCCCAGACCGGTCCAGACAGACCTGCGTAGGCCGACTCAGTGCAGGATGTCGAGCCCCAGACCGGTCCAGACAGACCTGTGTTGGCTGACTTAGTGCAGGATGTCTGGCACCAGACTGGTCCAGACAGACCTGCGTAGGTGGACTTAGTGCAGGATGTCTGGCACCAGACTGGTCCAGACAGACCTGTGTAGGCCGACTTAGTGCAGAATGTCTGGCACCAGACTGGTCCAGACAGACCTGTGTAGGCCGACTTAGTGCAGAATGTCTGGCACCAGACTGGTCCAGACAGACCTGTGTAGGTGGACTTAGTGCAGGATGTCTGGCACCAGACCGGTCCAGACAGACCTGCGTAGGTGGACTTAGTGCAGGATGTCTGGCACCAGACTGGTCCAGACAGACCTGTGTAGGTGGACTTAGTGCAGGATGTTGAGCCCCAAACTGGTCCAGACAGACCTGTGTAGGTGGACTTAGTTCAGGATGTCGAGCCCCAAACTGGTCCAGACAGACCTGCGTAGGCCGACTTACTGCAGAATGTCTGGCACCAGACTGGTCCAGACAGACCTGCGTAGGCCGACTTACTGCAGAATGTCTGGCACCAGACTGGTCCAGACAGACCTGCGTAGGCCGACTTACTGCAGAATGTCTGGCACCAGACTGGTCCAGACAGACCTGCGTAGGCCGACTTACTGCAGAATGTCTGGCACCAGACTGGTCCAGACAGACCTGTGTAGGCCGACTTAGTGCAGAATGTCTGGCACCAGACTGGTTCAGAGAGACCTGCGTAGGTGGACTTAGTGCAGGATGTCTGGCACCAGACTGGTCCAGACAGACCTGCGTAGGCCGACTTAGTGCAGGATGTCGAGCACCAGACTGGTCCAGACAGACCTGCGTAGGCCGACTTAGTGCAGGATGTCTGGCACCAGACTGGTCCAGACAGACCTGCGTAGGCCGACTTAGTGCAGGATGTCTGGCACCAGACTGGTCCAGACAGACCTGCGTAGGCCGACTCGGTGCAGGATGTCTGGCACCAGACTGGTCCAGACAGACCTGCGTAGGCCGACTTAGTGCAGGATGTCTGGCACCAGACTGGTCCAGACAGACCTGTGTAGGCTGACTTAGTGCAGGATGTCTGGCACCAGACTGGTCCAGACAGACCTGTGTAGGTGGACTTAGTGCAGGATGTCGAGCCCCAGACTGGTCCAGACAGACCTGTGTAGGCGGACTTAGTGCAGGATGTCGAGCCACAGACTGGTCCAGACATACCTGCGTAGGCCGACTCGGTGCAGGATGTCGAGCCCCAGACCGGTCCAGACAGACCTGTGTAGGCCGACTCAGTGCAGGATGTCTGGTACCAGACTGGTCCAGACAGACCTGTGTAGGCGGACTTAGTGCAGGATGTCGAGCCCTAGACTGGTCCAGACAGACCTGCGTAGGCCGACTTAGTGCAGGATGTCTGGCACCAGACTGGTCCAGACAGACCTGTGTAGGTGGACTTAGTGCAGGATGTCTGGCACCAGACCGGTCCAGACAGACCTGCGTAGGTGGACTTAGTGCAGGATGTCTGGCACCAGACTGGTCCAGACAGACCTGTGTAGGCCGACTTACTGCAGAATGTCTGGCACCAGACTGGTCCAGACAGACCTGTGTAGGCCGACTTAGTGCAGGATGTCAAGCCCCAGACTGGTCCAGACAGACCTGCGTAGGCCGACTGAGTGCAGGATGTCTGGCACCAGACTGGTCCAGACAGACCTGCGTAGGCCGACTCAGTGCAGGATGTCTGGCACCAGACTGGTCCAGACAGACCTGTGTAGGCCGACTTAATGCAGGATGTCGAGCCCCAGACCGGTCCAGACAGACCTGCGTAGGCCGACTCAGTGCAGGATGTCGAGCCCCAGACCGGTCCAGACAGACCTGCGTAGGCCGACTTACTGCAGAATGTCTGGCACCAGACTGGTCCAGACAGACCTGTGTAGGTGGACTTAGTGCAGGATGTCTGGCACCAGACCGGTCCAGACAGACCTGCGTAGGTGGACTTAGTGCAGGATGTCTGGCACCAGACTGGTCCAGACAGACCTGTGTAGGTGGACTTAGTGCAGGATGTCGAGCCCCAAACTGGTCCAGACAGACCTGTGTAGGTGGACTTAGTGCAGGATGTCGAACCCCAAACTGGTCCAGACAGACCTGTGTAGGTGGACTTAGTGCAGGATGTCTGGCACCAGACTGGTCCAGACAGACCTGTGTAGGCCGACTTACTGCAGAATGTCTGGCACCAGACTGGTCCAGACAGACCTGTGTAGGCCGACTTAGTGCAGGATGTCAAGCCCCAGACTGGTCCAGACAGACCTGCGTAGGCCAACTGAGTGCAGGATGTCTGGCACCAGACTGGTCCAGACAGACCTGCGTAGGCCGACTCAGTGCAGGATGTCTGGCACCAGACTGGTCCAGACAGACCTGTGTAGGCCGACTTAGTGCAGAATGTCTGGCACCAGACTGGTTCAGACAGACCTGCGTAGGTGGACTTAGTGCAGGATGTCTGGCACCAGACTGGTCCAGACAGACCTGCGTAGGCCGACTTAGTGCAGGATGTCTGGCACCAGACTGGTCCAGACAGACCTGCGTAGGCCGACTTAGTGCAGGATGTCTGGCACCAGACTGGTCCAGACAGACCTGCGTAGGCTGACTTAGTGCAGGATGTCTGGCACCAGACTGGTCCAGACAGACCTGTGTAGGTGGACTTAGTGCAGGATGTCGAGCCCCAGACTGGTCCAGACAGACCTGTGTAGGCGGACTTGGTGCAGGATGTCGAGCCACAGACTGGTCCAGACAGACCTGCGTAGGCCGACTCGGTGCAGGATGTCGAGCCCCAGACCGGTCCAGACAGACCTGCGTAGGCCGACTCAGTGCAGGATGTCGAGCCCCAGACCGGTCCAGACAGACCTGTGTAGGCTGACTTAGTGCAGGATGTCGAGCCCCAGACTGGTCCAGACAGACCTGCGTAGGCTGACTTAGTGCAGGATGTCGAGCCCCAGACTGGTCCAGACAGACCTGCGTAGGCCGACTCGGTGCAGGATGTCTGGCACCAGACTGGTCCAGACAGACCTGCGTAGGCGGACTTAGTGCAGGATGTCGAGCCCCAGACCGGTCCAGACAGACCTGCGTAGGCCGACTCGGTGCAGGATGTCTGGCACCAGACTGGTCCAGACAGACCTGTGTAGGCGGACTTAGTGCAGGATGTCGAGCCCCAGACTGGTCCAGACAGACCTGCGTAGGCCGACTCGGTGCAGGATGTCTGGCACCAGACTGGTCCAGACAGACCTGTGTAGGCGGACTTAGTTCAGGATGTCGAGCCCCAGACCGGTCCAGACAGACCTGTGTTGGCCGACTTAGTGCAGAATGTCTGGCACCAGACTGGTCCAGACAGACCTGCGTAGGCCGACTTAGTGCAGGATGTCTGGCACCAGACTGGTCCAGACAGACCTGTGTAGGCGGACTTAGTTCAGGATGTCGAGCCCCAGACCGGTCCAGACAGACCTGTGTTGGCCGACTTAGTGCAGAATGTCTGGCACCAGACTGGTCCAGACAGACCTGCGTAGGCCGACTTAGTGCAGAATGTCTGGCACCAGACTGGTCCAGACAGACCTGTGTAGGCCGACTTAGTGCAGAATGTCTGGCACCAGACTGGTCCAGACAAACCTGTGTAGGCCGACTTAGTGCAGAATGTCTGGCACCAGACTGGTCCAGACAGACCTGTGTAGGCCGACTTAGTGCAGGATGTCTGGCACCAGACTGGTCCAGACAGACCTGTGTAGGCCGACTTAGTGCAGGATGTCTGGCACCAGACTGGTCCAGACAGACCTGTGTAGGCTGACTTAGTGCAGGATGTCGAGCCCCAGACTGGTCCAGACAGACCTGTGTAGGCGGACTTAGTGCAGGATGTCGAGCCACAGACTGGTCCAGACAGACCTGCGTAGGCCGACTCGGTGCAGGATGTCAAGCCCCAGACCGGTCCAGACAGACCTGCGTAGGCTGACTTAGTGCAGGATGTCTGGCACCAGACTGGTCCAGACAGACCTGTGTAGGCCGACTTAGTGCAGGATGTCTAGCCCCAGACTGGTCCAGACAGACCTGCGTAGGCCGACTCGGTGCAGGATGTCAGGATGTCTAGCCAGACCAGATGTGAGACTAAAGGTAAAGTCAGATCTTTGTTCGTCTCGTCAGCAGATCAGTCGCTGCTGATGGATGCCTACGAAGAACACAAACAGGTTTTCACACCAAACTGCAGCTGTTGACAGAAGCAGAGATGTAGAAACATGCAGAATGACCAAAGGCGTTTCCATGGTTACACGTGGTAGAGTGGTGGTTGTAGAGGTTGGTTAGGGCTGGTGGACCTGGTTCAAGCTTCACCAGCCTCTCCGTCTTCTCGGTTTGTCCCCAGTTTAAAAACTTTAGTCTCAGAAATTAAACTTTTCCTCGGAAATGTTTTCGGCTCCGCTTTAGACATTTTGTTTCTGTCGTCATGGTAACGTTGGCTGTCCACATCTTGAAATGGGTGCTGGTTTATTCTGCTTTTATAACAGTTGCACGATTAAAGGGAAGAGTTTGACGTAAACGGCCTCCTGCGTTGGCTGTAGCGCCACCGTGAGTTCAACATTCCCTTTGACATCTGAAGCCAGATGTTTATTTACTCTCTCAGTTAGCGTGTTAGCATTTAGCCTGCGGAGCTGCCAGCTGCTGAACTCCTCAGACAATGTGAGAAAACTCATCTTCAGGCCTGTAACTGCGTTCTCTGAGGCTGGACCGGATGAGCAGGGCGATGGACCTCACCTGAAGCCGGCTGGCAGCTGCTGACGCTGAGGACGAAGGTGATGAAGATTCTCAGCCACATGGTTGATATCATCAGGAAGCTGCTGCTTTTTGTCTTTGTTGATCTGAAGGTACAAAGTCTGGTCGTCCTCCCATCATGCTGCTGGTCACATGTTGCCATGGAGACACCTGGTGATGAAATCCTCACTGACCGCTGCCCTCTGCACTGGATATCCTCGTCCCAGTAACTCTGACAGACAGTTGCTGTTTGCTCCAACTTGTTTTAAAAGTCAAATAAATAAAAAAAACATCTATAATCCTCTTTAATCTGGAAGCTGCAACTGGAAAATAAATAATTAAAACTTTGTCAATGAAGCCAAAAATCTCATCTAACTTTGAAATTTATTAGTTATGACATGATCATGAGAGGTCTAATCATCCGACTTATGCTCCACGTAGAAGGTCACGTTGTTGTTAAGCAGTTTAGCTATCTGTCGCTTGACCACAGACTGTATATAAAAAATGGGCGGAGCCTCCGTGACGTCAGGTTTCTGAAGAGCTGAATTGAAGCTCATTGGGCGGTTCGCACTGCCACCATCTTGGCAGCGTCACGCCAAATTTCTTTCCCAGAAATTTAAAAAATGGGCGAAGAGGTGGAGCTGAGAGTGTGGGGGTGGATGATAGACGTTTATCGAACTCCAACTGCCTGTAGCATAGAGCTATCCGAGCTAACCCGGCGCTAACAGAAGCTAACCAGCTAACGGAAGTAAGCTTGCTAAAGCTAAATCACATTATTAGCTGTCTAAAAACTGTGGTAGTTCTACACTTCGCTTTCTTGTAGTGTAATATCAGGTACCTGTCAGTCAGAAGGACACACCCCCCATTATGATGAATGTTGAGATAAAACTGGTTATAAATGTATCTGTTATATAAAAAACAAATTCACTCCCCCCACAGTTGTCATGAAGGTAAACTTGACCTATTAAACCTAAAATGGATTTTTGTACCAGGCTGTAAACATGTTTATTTCTGCTGTGAAGTTGGTCTTTTTAACATGGGAGTTGATGGGGATTCGCTCTGTTTTGCAGCCCCTAGTGGATGAAGGGGGAACTGCAGGTTTTGATTTTCATTTTTTAGCCGTCGGAGGTTGCCGCTTGCACTTGACACAGAGATTGAAACGACCAGAAACCACATGGGCAGTGTTGAGCTGACACACAACCATGGAAAGGAACAAACCAGAGAAGAAGATGAAGAACAGGAAGACAATGCAGAAACCACCCACAAAAAGTACCTGAAGAAGACAGAAGACGTCGGCTCTATCCCAATTCCTGATCTGTGTACTTTGAAGTGAGGATTTGACAGCTACATACATTGTGGTGCCACAAAGTACTGCCAGTACTGAAGGCTCCTTAAAATCCCCCTACAAACCTGCACTTTGTTTCGCATTCAGCGAAGGCTACAAGCGATGGATCCTTCACAGGTAATTCTGCTGGTCTGATGAGTCTCCATTTCAGCTCCTTGTTCAAGATCAGATATCAAGATCAAAGATATTTTATTTATCTCCGAGGCGAAATTCAAGGTTCAAGTCAGCTCGTCCAATGTCAGCTCGACATTTGCATTTGACAAGTTTACAGAACCGAACTGAAGCTGAGGCCCTGCAGCCAGTTTTACCGGCACCGCCTTATAAATGTGGAAAATGAGGAAGGATGGGTGGGTGTTGAAAAAAAGAAGTATCTCTACACTTCACCTAAAGAGGGAAGGATAAAGATGCAAGAAAAAAAACCCACACACCTCAGCATTAGCACAAATTCAGACAATAGACAACACACAAAATGGGGGGTGGGGGGGCGGTGTCTCCCAAACATCCAACTCGTATGGTAGCATCAGAATCTGCTGGAAACATCATGACAACATGGACATCTAGCTGATTTTTGGACTCCAAAACAAGCAGAAGCAACTGTCCTGTGAAGGATGGCACCCATCCCAGCGGTCCTGTGGCGTCGTGGAAACAGCAGCCAGTTTACCAACCTTGTTTTTCCAAAGCAGACACTCCTGCTTGTTTTGGAAAAGAAGCATCAGGAAGAGCAAAAGGTGGAACTTTGCACTGCGGCTGGTCACAAATCAACCTGATAAAGAGTTATTTTATTGAAGCTGGTTATTTCTGGAGCGAGAGGAAGTGTTGCTATGCGACGCTTTTACAGTTTTTATGTTACAAGTATTGTGAAACGTTGGGTAAATGTGGTGGGAAGACAGGAAACCAGTTTGTTTGGCTTGTAACGGCTGTTTATTGTAATAAAATAGCAACAGACTGACACTTATTGCTGCTTCTCCATTGCATGATATCATTTGATCTCGTCGCCACTTTGACCTGACGCACTCTCAGACGTCATTGTCTTCTCGATCCAGTCCAGGAAGTTGCTGACTTTGGCGTAGACGCCGTACATGTTTTCCTTGGCACAGCCCTTCCCCCAGCTCACCACGCCTGTCAGGAACCAGGTTTTCTTGTAGCGCGTCACCAGCGGGCCGCCGCTGTCGCCCTGGCAGGTGTCCGAGCCGCCCGTCTTCAGCCCGGCGCACAGCATGTTCCTGGTGATGCTGAGGTTGGTGTGGAGGCGGCACTCCTGCAGCGGGACCTTCGGCAGCACCAGGCGCTGCAGGAATCTGGCAGGGGGGCCGAACTGCACCAGGCGGCCCCATCCGGACACAGTGGAGTGGCGGATGGTGGCCAGAGTCCGGGCGAAGGTGCTGTTTTGGGCGGGTAGGCAAATAGGCACAACGTAGCGGCCCAGTTTGATGGGTCGGTGAAGCTTCAGCAGGGCCAGGTCGCTGTCATAGGTGGAGGTGTTGTAGGCAGGGTGGATAAACACCTGGAGGACGCGGCGCTGCTGCTCCGTCTTCTCGTTCTCCTTCAGGTCGTGTTTACCTTCACACGGACAGCATTCAGTAAGTTCATCCACCGTGTCGTGGTGGATGTTTCACGTTAATGCAGGAGACGAAGGGACACGTCTTACCCACTAGGATGTGGAAGATGGCGACTGGTTTCAGCCAAACGCAGTGAGCCGCAGTTAAAAGCCACAGGTCGGACAGGACGATGGCGCCGCAGGTGAAGGCGTTGTGTTCCGTCAGCGCCGCCTGAACAAAAACACGTCAACAATCAATCCTCAACATTTCATTTAATCTGTGATAAGGTCCTGATCCAGTCCTCATGTTTTCATCTCTGAATCTGCTCTAATCTGGTCTTCATCAGCAGTTCTCTAGACATCCAGCAAAGACCTGGACCAGGACCTGAGAAATGCACCTGGACTTTCGACTGATCCATCTACCGCTGGCTGAAACCTCATTAGAAACAGTCTCCATGGAAACGTGGAGAAAAGGGGTGGAAAACATGGTGGAGGGACGGATCATCTCCAGAACCAGGACCTCAACAGGTCTGGTGGAGGGACGGATCCTCTCCAGAACCAGGACCTCAACAGGTCTGGTGGAGGGACGGATCCTCTCCAGAACCAGGACCTCAACAGGTCTGGTGGAGGGACGGATCCTCTCCAGAACCAGGACTTCAACAGGTCTGGTGGAGGGACGGATCCTCTCCAGAACCAGGACCTCAACAGGTCTGGTGGAGGGACGGATCCTCTCCAGAACCAGGACTTCAACAGGTCTGGTGGAGGGACGGATCCTCTCCAGAACCAGGACTTCAACAGGTCTGGTGGAGGGACGGATCCTCTCCAGAACCAGGACCTCAACAGGTCTGGTGGAGGGACGGATCCTCTCCAGAACCAGGACTTCAACAGGTCTGGTGGAGGGACGGATCCTCTCCAGAACCAGGACCTCAACAGGTCCAAAGCAGTGTGTGATGATCTGGACCGTCAACGGGACAAATGAAGACCTTTTGTAAAATCTTTCAAGAATGTTGTGTTGTGTTGAGAACTGGTGGAAACCAGTTTAGATATTGATAATTAATCACATGTCAAAGTAAAGTTATTGATATTAAATAAAACTATTAAGGAAAAACTGGAATTATTAGCGCTGCTGGGAGAAACTGGAAACCAATGGCACTGATAGTCTCAAAGGTCTGCTGGTCTGTGAAAGTTAATCTGGGACAGATGTCCAGAAGTCTGGAGAACCGATGCTGGAGACCACTTACAGACATGACAGGAGTTTGTCTCAGACTGGGATGAAAGGTAAAGCTGCTCGGACCAAACATTCACCTTCTGTCGGACATGATCATGGAGACGTTAGGCTGGATCATGACTAATGCTAATGCTAATGCTAATGCACCATGATGTCACATTACCCAGCTGAACGCTAAACCTTTCTGGTGGAACATTGTCTGTGTTAGTTCGATAGACTGGCGTGGAAGATTTACCTGCCATGGACAATGTCCTTTGGGACAGATCTGCCCGTTGACAACTCTCGGGGAGAAACTGATCAGCGGTCTTCCACAGACGGTGCTTTCTGAATCAGACAGTAACAAAAGAGAAGTTAGCATGTTGCTAAGGAAGCAGAGGAAGACAGATATGAAAGAAGAAACAGTTTTTTAAATATTGCAGCTCATTGGTTTATGTCCACACCACAGGAGGTCTGGAGGAGTTTTCCGCTCAGATCCACCTCAGGCTTCTTCATAGTACGTTGAGTAATATTCTCCAATCGCGGTTCCGTAACGAACACCCATTAAACCTGAGTAAAGTTTCATCCTGTACCAGCCAAAGACACATTCATCCCCAGTTTATGTATATCAGTAAGTACATCCATGTACATAACAACCTCTCATACGTGCTTTACGTTGGCATGGCAACACATGTACTGGAGGGCAGCGCAGAGTCCATTTCGGAGGTCCTACATCAATTTCAACAGCATGATACACTGGTGACCAGTGGAGATGATGTGATGCGACTCCAGCTTCTTCTTCTTTGTTAATTTTAGGGGTCACACGTGAGCTATACTGTGCCTGCATGTGGGTATGCATCTGCTCTGAGGACAGATGTGCTCATACAGTATGCAGAAGGCGAGCCATGAGATCCATGTAAACGTAGAGCATGAGGACGAAGGCTAACATGATCTCTTCTTCAGAGCAGCTTACCGTGAGGTGCTGCTTCTGTTGGTTGAGAAGATGCTCCAAACAACCACCAATCAGACGTAGTATCACAACCTGGTTTGGTGTAAATAAACCAGTCCAGCCTCTGATGGACTGGTGGCCTGTCCAGGTGAACCCGCCTCTCACCTGATGATTGCTGAGATAGTCTCCAGCTTCCAGCAACCCTGAACTGGACCAAGCGGTTTGGACAATGAATGAAACAAGAGCTCATGGTGATAGTCTCTAAGAATGGATCGGTCTAGACGGCAAAACCCCCCTTTCCACCAAGGTGTCCTGTTCGGTACGGAGCCGATCGTAATGCAGCTTTTCACAGGTAAAAACTGGGAAGGTTCCAGAACATCTGGTCCAACCCATCCTGCTGCTGTGGTATCCTTCTGTTGGGGTCCCAGCTAAACTGATCTGACCCTAAACGGTGGAGCTTCGCAGGCTGCAGTCAGTCGATCACTTCCTGGGTGACTCGGCAACAAGGACAAAGCAGGAACTGCTTCACGTTTCAACGCGCGGTGGGTTTAGTGTTGTTTGAAACCACATAACAAGAAGAAAGATGACAACCAGCTGGATGTCCACCGTTTCATTTGTCGTGTTCTTCATCGTCATGATTTAAGAAATGCATTGCACCACCATGACATCGTGCTTTCAGGCAGTGCCGGATTAAAAGTGCACAGGCCCCTGGGCCCAGAGTGTCCCATAGGCCCCCCTTCCCCACCTCAACATTGTGAAAATTGTGAATGATAGTGTGAAATGACATTTCTAACATCTCTCAGCCAGTGGTACCAGTAGCAGTACACTAGACACTGTTGTGTAACTATCTGGCTTTTATGTACATTTTGTTTCCTGTCCAAACTACTGGTGTTTGGCCTATGTGGGCCCCACTAGTCTCCAAATGGGCCCCTAGTGGGCATGGGCCCCTGGGCCTGTGCCCATAATGCCCATTGGATAATCCAGCCTTGCTTTTAGGTATCTGATGCATCTATCACTATCTGGCTGACACCTGCCAGGTGAGGCTATCTGGGAAACAACAGAGATGAGCAAACCGTCCCGTCCCAAACCGGACCTCTTGGTGGAAACAGGGCTGCCGATTTTTTTTGGGTGCCGAGTTTATTTAAATTGCGATTCTCACAATTCTTTGATATTGCTGATTTTTGTAGACTAAAAACAAAAAATAAATAAATTTTTTTTGCTCCTCATTTTTCTTAATTTTAGCAAGGAAAAAACAACACAGTAGCCAGAACATCATTCTGCTGCTATAAGGCCCATTAAATGAGTAAAAAAATCAATAAAAACAATCAAAATTACAACATTTTTTATAATGGATCATTTTTAAATATTTGGAAAATTAATCAATTTCGTAAAAAAAAAAAAAAAAAATCAATTTTAAAATTGTGAAGAAAAAAATTCCGATATTAGCTTTTTTTCTATTTGATTTTCCGCCCCTGTTATCTACCGTCCAGCTGGTCTTCCGATTGGTGGGAGTAGACAAGGAAAGATGTTAGCTTCCCTCCCTGAGTATCCAGATCTGTTAGATCCAGCAGCGTCAGAGCTCAAACTTCTTATTTTCAGCTTGGAAATATGTAACTCACGAGGAAGAGCCGTCGTCTTTCAACTGGAAAGTTGGGAGATTGATTCCAGGCTTCCCCTGACCATGCGCCGAAGTGTCCTTGCGCAAGACACTTAACCCCATGTTGCCCCCCGATGTGCCTATCTGGGTGTATATTTACGTCGCCTTGGATAAAAGCGTCTGCTAAATGACTGTAGAATAGAACAGAATCAGACCTTTGGGCAGGCAGGAACTGTTGTCCCGATCCAGACCGTACCCTTGAGCACAGAAACAGCTGGGAGAACGATCTGGAAGCTCTCTGCAGAAATGTTCACACCCTCCATTTCTGAAGCGACAGCCGTTGGAGGTCGAACGCACTGCAAAGAGACAGACGTAGCATCTCCAACAGCAAGTCCTGCGGTTACGGGTGAGTACAGTCAGCGTCTGAGCGGGGTTTGTGGCGCCTACCTTTATCACAGTTGTGTCCATGGAAACCAGGCGGGCATTTGCAGATGTAGCTGTCGATGTGGCGGGTGCAGGTTGCTCCGTTCTTACAGGGGGAGGATAGGCAGTGATCTACAGCTGAAACAGGAAACATCATCGTCCTACGAGACATCCTCTTTGTTGTTCACACATGTCTTCGACTCATTACCTGTGTACTTCCTCCAGAAGTTCTCCTGGTTAGAAAAAACACCAGTTTATAAAGAATAATTCAGATTCAGAACCATATAAAGACCATGGACGTCAGTCTGGTCTCACCAGCTGCTGAGGCAGGGCAAAGATCTCCTTGGCCTCTTCGTAGGAACATTTCTCCTCAATGCATTCTCGCTCCAGGTTTCCCTGTCTCAACTCCTCCAGCAGGAAGTTTGCCCGGCGTGTGCGATGCAGGAAAATACTGGCTTCAGGTCCGTCTATAAATACTCCTTCATGGAAACAAACAACACACATTCACCACTAGAGGTGAATCTTCATATCATCAATGGCGGACATTTGGTAGGAGGCTCAGACTGATCCTTCATAGCAGATTTCTTACATTTAATGGTTTTAAAAATGACTTTTCTTGGTTTTATTGTGTCACACACATGAAAACTTGGAGGTTTTTACCCTAAAAGACTTGAATGAGAAAATAAATTAATTAAGTTAAAAATGTAAATAAAAACAGAATCCAATGGTTTATATATCACATCAAGTCATATTTTATCTCAGTAGAAGATAAATATGTCAGAATATTTGATAATTTCGTGGAAAATATGAGCCGACGATGAATCATATGCAGCAACATGTTTGTATAGAAACAGCTGCAGAAGCTAACAAACGGTTCAGACGTCATCCTGCGCTGCTCCAGGCGACAGTGGAGACGAAAACCTCTTTTAAAGAACCACAATATCGCAGAATGTTTAATATAATGTACCACAAACTATACAACAAGCAGGGATTGTGGTATAAATCTTCTGATTAACACGTCACAGACACGTTAGCATGCTGTTAGCATGTTGTTAGCATGTTAGCATGAAGTGGCAGAGTCCCACACAGTTTTTTCTAATTGAGCGCAGCACTTGTCGAGCAAATCACAGTGACTGACCGTGTTTCTTCGTTACTTATAGAAGATTGTTTTTCAGTATTTTTGGTGCAGACAGAGCTAGAACCGTTACATATAATATTTTAGTAAAATTGTTTTTAATACAGACCAAAGAATAAACATATCAACGTTTTGACGTGTTTCTATTAGGAATAAAAATGTTACTAATTGGGTAAATTCCAAGTTTGCATTTACTCATTTATCAATTAATATTGTACCATTTAAACAACAGAAACTTTTGAAAAGGAAAAGCAACAGTTTGCTATTTCAGGACACTGGATTCACCCAGTTTTATGTACTTTTAGTAAGAAAAATGCAAATATTCTCATTATTTCTGGTTGAGAAAAAAACCAAAGCTGTCACATAGAAAGTAGTTTAAAAAGCAGATAAATATATATATTTATCTGAACAATGTTGTAGAAATAATTTAAAATGATGAACATGATGAGAACAAGAAGCCTTAGCTTGAAGTTGAGAATAAAACGCAGGCGAGCGAACTTCGTCGTCCTCGGTGGGAGACAACACTCCAAGGAGATGAAGAAGGATGGAAGAAAGGACGTGACTGACCTTCTGGGATCCCAGTGCATGCTGGGATACAACTGATGATGAGTAGTAAGAAGAAGACGCTCTTCGCTTCTCTGTAGATGGACGCCATGTTTGCTCTGAACGATCAAAGGTCAGAAGTTGAGCACAAACACAAACCCCCCAACAGCAAAACACTGATGTGTCATCAACTTTTCTCAGTTTTCTACACGGTTTCAGATGGAAAACACCAATTTATTTACCTATAAAGCTGCTTCGCTCTTCGTCCTGAGTGAAAACTCACAGTGAAGAAATCACTTTTCCCAGTAACAAACTGGTTCGTTTCCATTTATTTCCTTTTATAACACTAAATCAATATGTTTTCAAAAACAAAAGCAAGTTTATCCTGTTAAAGTTTATTAAAGTTAGGATTTGTTGTACTTGCTCATGAACACATCTGTATTGATCTGGATTTAATGAAAGTAATTTGGACGGTAGTTTATTCTTCATCAGCATGTTTATTTAAAGGCTGCAGAGGCATCATACAGAAAACACATTAAGGCAGAAATAAATATTTACAGGATAATTTAGATACATTTAACAGGTTTTTGTCATTTTTTCTTTTTCTGCTTAATAATTTACTTTTATTATATAATGGATTTATAATTACAGAAAAAAAGGGGATTATTGAATAAAAGCATGAAGTAACGGAGCAGGAATAGGAAGTGGTTGATGGAGCTGCAGTTCCCCTCCTCGCCTCCAGGGGCAACGTTGCTGCTTCATGCCATCTCTTTCAGGATGTCAGGCAGCAACTCCTGGGCGTCTCTCAGTTCATCTTTCCACTCTTGTGGGATGCCAGCTCCAGTGTAGGCGGCGCCGGCCCCCAGCAGGGCCCCGAGTGCCGCCCCACGGTTACAGTTTTCACCTGGAGGTAAACACAAACACACACTCATTAAAATCAGGACAACAGCTGATCAATCAGGTAATGTTTCTCCCCATCAGACCTCCACAGTTGGTGTTGGCCAGGATCCCTCCTCTGGCGTCGTCGTGGAACTGGTGAGCCAGGTAGAACATGCTGGACAACGCTCCTGTCGGACAAACACAAGATTCAGTCACTCGCCCCACATCGTCCCCCGTCTCCACCTCTAGTCCGTCTGTCTCCTGCAGTCAGGCGGACAAACTGAACCAGAACAAGGCTGCAGGTGCATCACCATGGTTCTGAAAACCTGCTCAGGACCACCATGGTGGATTCTTCAGGACCTTTTCAACACCAAGCTGAGTCTGAAAGTCGTTCCTGTGTTGTTGAAAACATCCCAGTCTTGTTCCAGGACGTAAAACGTGCCGACCATCTGGACCAGATGACTTCAGACCAGTTGTCCTAACTTCTCACATCATGAAAGTCCTGCAGAGTCTCGTATCGTTTCAGGTCAACACCTACCAGGACCAGTTCAGTCACGTGACAAGCTCCCTAAATTCCAGGTGGGACCTCCACACCGACATAATTTATGACTAGCTAACAAACGTCCTGAAAGGCCGCGTGGAGCACCACAAGGGACCGTACTCTCACCTCTTCTCTTCACCCTGAAGGTCCCACTAGTGATGAGAAGTTCAGCTCTTTTTGCCGATCTGGCCCTTTTGACTCAGTTCTCCTAGAAGAGTCAACTCTCCTGGCTGCCAAACGGTGCTTCACGTAGTATAACTACAAGC
>NC_136633.1:5853788-5923788 GCF_933228915.1 Telmatherina bonti
TATTTAGGGGCGTGTCCTTTTGATTGGCAGGTCCCCGATCTCCCGCTTCCAGTCAGAAGAACTGCAGGACTGTCTGCAGTCGAACGCAGACGCACCGTCCTCTCGGAGCGTTCAGACCCTGTGAGCCGGTCTGGTGGGCGGGTCTAAACTAAACATTTTCTGTTCATTATTTTCCTAAAAGAAGAAAAAAAAACAACAATGTTGACCTCTGACCTTTGTTGTAGCACGCCAGGCCGAGGTAGTTCACGGCGCTCTGGTGGACCCTCAGCCGCTCCTGGGAGGACTCGGGGAACCTAAAACATCCAGGACAGGCGTTAAACCGGGACGTCCAGGAGGACGGCGGTCTGGCGGGAACCAGTCTGACCTGGCGGCCTTGCGGCTGTAGCTCTGGCAGGTCTCCCAGGCGTCCAGACGCCTCAGGGCGTGCTCGGCCTGCTGGCGGACGCTGGCTCCGCCCAGCACGGCGTGCAGCGCCCGGCTGTAGAGCGACACGTACTCGGGGACTTTGGGGTGAGGATGGGTGAGCTTCACGAACTCCACGGCTGCTGAGACCTGCGGACAGAGGAGCGTGAAGACGGCGGGCCGTCTGGGACGGATCCGGATCAAACTGGTCGGACTGGCTCACCGCTTGCTCCTCATTGGCCGAGGCGGACAGCAGGAGGAAGGGGAGGGTCATGGGAAGGCAGCCGATGGCGTCCAGCTGGCCGTCAGGGAGGGAGGAGCCGAGTCTCTGCCTGGACCGCTTCTCTGCAAACGTCAGAACCTGGAGAACCAGCAGAACCCGGTCAGACAGGACAGGCGGGACCTTCCCAGCAGACGGACTGGGAGCACTGGCTTTACCTCACTGGGAGACGTCGGTCTGCCGTCCTGCCAGTCGGCGAAGAAGGAGCGGTGGAAGGACTCGGCGTATGTGTCGGCGTGCGAGCCGGGCGTGGTCATGAAGCGGACGTAGTCCGACAGGACGGCGGCTCGAGCGTCCGGCTGCGAGGCGTCGGCGAAGCGTCCGGCGACCAGAGACCGCGCCGCCCGCAGCGAGCAGAGGACGTTCAGCGTGTTGTCCCCCGCCCGGAGACCTGCAGCGCCACGCAGAGACAACGTCAGAGAGAGAACCAGAACCAGAACCAGCAGAACCAGTAGAACTAGAACCACTAGAACCAGCAGAACCAGTAGAACCTCGGTGGTAGTGGACCGAGCCGTCCGAGGACCGCCATAAGTCCAGCTTGTCGTGGAGGATGACGCTGCCGACCACGTCCGCCCGCTTGGCGCCGGACGCCCAGGCGCTGCGACCGCTACCCGCTGCAACACAACAAGAGCCAGTTAAGCCCCGCCTCCTCCTCGTCGCCATGTTGTGGTGGAGCGGCGCCGGTACCGGTGTTGGACAGGGTGAGGATGCTGGACGGGTGTCGGTCTGCAGGAGCGTTGAAGCCTGAGATCCATCCTCCAAAGTCCCGCCTGATGTCCTGGATGTCGTAGTACCAGTGGACCGGCATGGACATGGAGTCGGCCGCACACATCGCCCAGAACGCCTCCGACACCGAGCGGCGTGCTGCTGACATCACGGCAGACGGACCAATCAGCTGCAGCGGCAGCAGAAGAAGAGTCAGAACACCCGAAGTCCCAGTTTCCTCCTACGGCAGGATGTTTAACTGCTACTGGGAATAAAACACAGAGTTACAGCGTCCCAGTTGCTGGACTGGGACCTGGGACTGGTACTGGGATCTGGTACTGGGACCTGGTACTGGGATCTGGTACTGGGACCTGGGACCTGGTACTGGGACCTGGGACTGGGATCTGGGACTGGGACCTGGGACTGGGATCTGGTACTGGGACCTGGGACCTGGGACTGGGATCTGTTACTGGGACCTGGTACTGGGACCTGGGGCTGGGACCTGGGGCTGGGACCTGGGGCTGGGACCTGGGGCTGGGATCTGGTACTGGGATCTGGTACCTGGTACTGGGACCTGGGACTGGTACTTGGATCTAGTACTGGGACTGGGATCTGGGACAGGGATCTGGGACTGGGACTGGGACTGGGACCTGGTACTGGGATCTGGTACTGGGACCTGGTACTGGGATCTGGTACTGGGACCTGGTACTGGGACCTGGGACTGGGACCTGGTACCTGGGACTGGGACCTGGGACTGGTACTGGGATCTGGTACTGGGACTGGGATCTGGGACTGGGACTGGAACCTGGGACTGGGACTGGGACCTGGTACTGGGATCTGGTACTGGGATCTGGTACTGGGACTGGTACTGGGATCTGGGACTGGGACTGGGACCTGGGATCTGGTACTGGGACTGGGACTGGGACCTGGGACTGGTACTGGTACTGGGATCTGGGACCTGGTACTGGGATCTGGTACTGGGATCTGGGACTGGGATCTGGGACTGGGACCTGGGACTGGTACTGGGATCTGGGACTGGGATCTGGGACTGGGACCTGGGACTGGTACTGGGATCTGGTACTGGGACCTGGGATCTGGTACTGGGACCTGGGACTGGGATCTGTTACTGGGACCTGGTACTGGGACCTGGGGCTGGGATCTGGTACTGGGATCTGGTACCTGGTACTGGGACCTGGGACTGGTACTTGGATCTAGTACTGGGACTGGGATCTGGGACAGGGATCTGGGACTGGGACCTGGTACTGGGATCTGGTACTGGGACCTGGTACTGGGATCTGGTACTGGGACCTGGTACTGGGACCTGGGACTGGGACCTGGGACTGGTACTGGGATCTGGTACTGGGACTGGGATCTGGGATCTGGGACTGGGACTGGAACCTGGGACTGGGACTGGGACCTGGTACTGGGACCTGGTACTGGGATCTGGTACTGGGATCTGGTACTGGGACTGGGATCTGGGACAGGGATCTGGGACTGGGACTGGGACCTGGTACTGGGATCTGGTACTGGGACCTGGTACTGGGATCTGGGACTGGGACCTGGGACTGGGACCTGGGACTGGGACCTGGGACTGGTACTGGGATCTGGTACTGGGACTGGGATCTGGGATCTGGGACTGGGACCTGGGACTGGTACTGGGATCTGGTACTGGGACCTGGGATCTGGGATCTGGGACTGGGACTGGAACCTGGGACTGGGACTGGGACCTGGTACTGGGACCTGGTACTGGGATCTGGTACTGGGATCTGGTACTGGGACTGGTACTGGGATCTGGGACTGGGACTGGGACCTGGGATCTGGTACTGGGACTGGGACTGGGACCTGGGACTGGTACTGGTACTGGGATCTGGGACCTGGTACTGGGATCTGGTACTGGGATCTGGGACTGGGATCTGGGACTGGGACCTGGGACTGGTACTGGGATCTGGGATCTGGGATCTGGTACTGGGACTGGGACCTGGGACTGGGACTGGGACCTGGTACTGGGACTGGACCGCCTTGTTAGGTTCTTCTGTAATGGAGTAAAAATACAACGTAAATAAACCAACATGCTGTTGCATGAATAAACAAATAAATATCTTTTCCAATAATATTAAAACATTAAACCAAAATGAACAAAGAAAAAGAAAAATATTAAAATAATAATTATTACATAAAATTTTTTATTCAACTAATTTAACTAGTTGTGAAAAGTTAAATGGATTAATTTAATTTATTTCGTTAATTTATTTATAATAAACTAGTTAGTTTATTTCAATAAAAATTTTGTTTTGCTGTTTTCCTTTAATTGTATAGAGATAGATTGATATATAGACATATAGATATAGATATACATATAGACAGACAGACAGATAGACATATAGACATAGCGACAGATAGATAGATATACATATAGACAGACAGACAGACAGATAGATAGAGAGATAGATAGACATATAGATAGAGAGAACTGATTTAAAGCACAAATAAAACTAAGTGATACCTTCAGCGCGCGGAGCCTCGTGCTGTACCGTCGCGTGGCGGTGTGAACATGTGTGATCTAAACTTGTATAATTTTGTTACCAAACTGTTACCAAACTAAACCGGAAGTGGCTAACGTTAGCACCTACAGCTAACAGTTTATCACCACAGCTTCCAGTTAAACCAGTGACACTTTCCAGAGTTCCCATACACAAGTCACGCTCATTTAATGATACTTTTCTACAGAACTTGGTTATAAATCCGCTCTCCAGGTTGTTCATGTTTTCATTTTGTAAGGGTGCATGAGTACGGTGCCTGACGAGGCCAAAACAAAAAGCGAAGCGCTGTTAGCTTCCGAAGTGAATATTTTCCCTTGGTTTAGGCTTGCAGGCAGTGTGCACGCACCAATGTTTCAAGATTGGTAGCAAATAACTCTTATAAATTTATATTAAAAAAAAAAAAAAAAAAAAAAAAATTTATATATATATATATATATATATATATATATATATATGTGTGTGTGTGTGTGTGTGTGTGTGTGTGTGTGTGTGTGTGTGTGTTTATTTTCACCATGTGGAGTTTGGGCCTAAAACTCCACATGGTGAATGCTTGGTTAAATAATTTAGGAATTAACAGACGCATAAAAAGAAGTGATAGTTTAATGTGATTAATCAAGTTTTCATATATTTTATATTTAAATCTATTTTTGCTTTGTTTATTGTACCAATAAAAACATGTAATTTTGATTTTTATGTTGACTTTGGCAGCACATTACATTATTAAGTTAAAATTTTACTTCTCATTTTTACCTGCCAGACCATAGACATCAGTGCCAGACCGCCACCGGGTCAGAACTACGGCGACCTATTTGGACCATTTAGACGCGTTTGCGTAAATCAGTACAGATTGATATGCACGTGGAAAATCGGGAATATTTTTTTTAAATGTACTTTTTAATAATTTAACTTTATATTCCGCTTGTCGCGTTTTGTTTTTTAATGGAAGTTTTATGTTGTTTTACTGATGCGCTGCTGTTAGCTTAGCAGTTAGCTTAGCAGCTACACAGCTGAATGAATCAACCAGGCTAACCTGGTCGGGATGGAGCTAAACTACTCCATTTAACCTGATTTAACCGAGTAGCTGGTGCAGTAAGCGGTTCTAGGGACGGACTTCTCCGCCATCCCGCTGATGGTTCATGTTCAGCTGCGGGATTTTGTTTTTAACGTGTTACCGGTTCAGCTAGCTGCGTGCTAGCAGGCTAACGTCCACAAACATGGCAGACCTGTTGGATCCACATGAAGTTGGTAAGAATAAAGATCTCACAGGTGTTTAGTAGATAAAATGTGCTGCTTACTGCCGAAACAGGTGATAATAGTAGTTAGTTATCACTGGTAGTAAAGCTGGAGAGGAGTCACATAAAACAGGTTTTAGACTTAGACTTAGACAGACTTTATTCATCCACAAGGGAAATTCTGTTGTCACAGTAGCTCAGAACAGCAATAGAGGAAGAAATAGAACAGCAATATTAGGTAAGAAAAAAAAAGTAAATAATAATAATAAAATAGAATAGGTACTATCCATAAAGCAATCTGGAATATGTACACTTTTACAAAGATAAAAGATAAATAAAACTATCTAAAGTAAAATTAGCAGTATAGAATATGGAAATTTAGAAATTTACAATATATACAACATGTGACTAAATGCAGTGCCAGTTTACACAGAGGCTTTGAAATGAATGTTAGTTATCTGTCACAAAGTGGGGAGTTATTGTACATCTGTATAGAGAATGGTAAGAATGTGTTCTTGTAGCGCTCACTGTGACAGCGCAGCTGTAAAAGTCTATTGGAGAAGGAGCTCCTTTGCCCCTCTACAGTCCGGTGGAGTGGATGAGCAGGATTGTCTATAATAGAGAGCAGTTTGTCCAGAGTCCCCCTGTCCCTCACTGTCACAAATGTCTCCAGTTGACAGCCAACCACCTGTCCAGCTTTGCGGATCAGTTTGTCAATCCGAGAGATGTCCCTTTTGGATATACTGCTGCCCCAGCAGGCCACAGCGAAGTACAGGGTGCTGGAGACCACAGACTGGTAAAAGATCTCCAGCAGTTTACTGCACACATTGAAAGACCTGAGCTTCCTCAGGAAGTACATTCTGCTCATGCCCTTCTTGTAAACAGCATTACAGTTGTCCCTCCAGTCTAGTCTGCTGTTCACATGGACTCCGAGATATTTGTAGCAGTCCACTATCTCCACCTCTGAGCCCTGGATGGTGATGGGCTCCACTGGTGTCCTCTTTCTCCTGAAGTCGATGACCAGCTCCTTTGTCTTGTCCACATTCAGGAGCAGATGGTTAGCCTGGGACCACTTCACAAAGTCTGCAATCAGTGTCCTGTACTCCATCTCCTGTCCATCCCCGATACACCCCACCACCGCAGAGTCATCAGAGAACTTCTGCAGGTGGCAGGACCCGGAGCTGTACTGGAAATCAGAGGTGTACAGAGTGAACAGGAAAGGAGACAGGACAGTGCCCTGCGGAGCTCCTACATTACTGACCACAGTATCAGACAGGGTGTTCCCCAGCCGCACATGCTGAGGTCTGCCAGACAGGTAGTCAGCAATCCAGGAGTCAGTGGAGGAGCTGACACCCATCACCATTTTCACAAGTGTGAGTGGTTTTACAGGTGTAGTAAAGGGTTTACACACCTGGAATAAGCTGCCTGGATATGTGGATATGTGCAAAGTCTGATAGACCTGATGGTCTGAAGGCCTGCATCTGGTCTGAAAGGTCCAGACTGTGTGATATGTAAAATCTCCTGATGTATTTTGCAGAAAAGGCCAAAACCTTCTGGACCGAGGAGGACGTGGACCAGGTTTTCAGTTGGGTTTCTGAGTACCTGGACCACCTGAAGAGAGTGGTGAAGAAAAACACGGCCACAGATAAAGGTACGCACCGTCCTCAGCGTTGGTCCTACTCAGGCCTTGTGGTGCTTCTTTAGGTGAAAATGTTTCTTCTGGGATGGATACGTGTAGTAATTCTTCTCTCTGGTCATGGTTTTACCTTCCCTCCTCCTCCCACACATCTGTGATACTCTGTAAAAGTGTTCTGCAGCCCGTCAGGTGACCTTATAGGCCAAAAATGTCCAAAACTTAGAAAGCCGTCAAACATTAGCATTTTTCCCCTTTAACTACTGCAAACCTGCTCAAAACTACTAAAACTTTAACACTTTTTGTAAACCATTTGGTCCATATTTATAGAATATAAAATAATTCATATTTTTTGTATGGTGTAACAGATGAAATCGGGTTTTAAACTGACCTTTTAAGGGTTAAGGCGACGAATGTTTGGTCGCTTTGAGTGTGTGATGTTTCATGTCTGCAAAAGGAGAAAACCAGACAAAGAACGTTGATGTTCCTACTGACAATCCTCCATTTGTTGTTCCTGCTGACGTTCCTGTCATTGTTCCTGCTGACGTTCCTGTCGTTGTTCCTGCTGACGTTCCTGTCGTCGTTCCTGCTGACGTTCCTGTCGTCGTTCCTGCTGACGTTCCTGTCGTCGTTCCTGCTGACGTTCCTGTCGTTGTTCCTGCTGACGTTCCTGTCGTTGTTCCTGCTGACGTTCCTGTCGTTGTTCCTGCTGACATTCCTGTCGTTGTTCCTGCTGACGTTCCTGTCGTTGTTCCTACTGACGTTCCTGTCGTTGTTCCTGCTGACGTTCCTGTCGTTGTTCCTGCTGACGTTCCTGTCGTTGTTCCTGCTGACGTTCCTGTCGTTGTTCCTGCTGACAATCCTCCTGTTGTTCCTGATGTTGTTCCTGGTGATGTTCCTGCTGACGTTTCCTGTTGTTGTTCCTGCTGACATTCCTGCTGTTGTTCCTGTCGTTGTTCCTGCTGACGTTCCTGTCGTTGTTCCTGCTGACGTTCCTGTCGTTGTTCCTGCTGACGTTCCTGTCGTTGTTCCTGCTGACATTCCTGTCGTTGTTCCTGCTGACATTCCTGTCGTTGTTCCTGCTGACGTTCCTGTCGTTGTTCCTGCTGACAATCCTCCTGTCGTTGTTCCTGCTGACGTTCCTGTCGTTGTTCCTGCTGACAATCCTCCTGTTGTTCCTGTTGTTGTTCCTGTCGTTGTTCCTGCTGACGTTCCTGTCGTTGTTCCTGCTGACATTCCTGTCGTTGTTCCTGCTGACGTTCCTGTCGTTGTTCCTGCTGACAATCCTCCTGTTGTTCCTGATGTTGTTCCTGGTGATGTTCCTGCTGACGTTTCCTGTTGTTGTTCCTGCTGACATTCCTGCTGTTGTTCCTACTGACGTTCCTGTCGTTGTTCCTGCTGACATTCCTGTCGTTGTTCCTGCTGACATTCCTGTCGTTGTTCCTGCTGACATTCCTGTCGTTGTTCCTGCTGACAATCCTCCTGTTGTTCCTGTTGTCGTTCCTGTCGTTGTTCCTGCTGACATTCCTGTCGTTGTTCTTGCTGACGTTCCTGTCGTTGTTCCTGCTGACGTTCCTGTCGTTGTTCCTACTGACGTTCCTGTCGTTGTTCCTGCTGACCTTCCTGTCGTTGTTCCTGCTGACAATCCTCCTGTTGTTCCTGCTGACGTTCCTGTCGTTGTTCCTGCTGACGTTCCTGTCGTTGTTCCTGCTGACAATCCTCCTGTTGTTCCTGCTGACGTTCCTGTCGTTGTTCCTGCTGACAATCCTCCTGTTGTTCCTGTTGTCGTTCCTGTTGTTGTTCCTGTTGTCGTTCCTGTCGTTGTTCCTGCTGACGTTCCTGTCGTTGTTCCTGCTGACGTTCCTGTCGTTGTTCCTGCTGACATTCCTGTTGTTGTTCCTGTTGTTGTTCCTGTCGTTGTTCCTGTTGTTGTTCCTGGTGATGTTCCTGCTGTTGTTTCCTGTCATTGTTCCTGCTGACAATCCTCCTGTTGTTCCTGTTGTCGTTCCTGTTGTTGTTCCTGTTGTCGTTCCTGTCGTTGTTCCTGCTGACGTTCCTGTCGTTGTTCCTGCTGACGTTCCTGTCGTTGTTCCTGCTGACGTTCCTGTCGTTGTTCCTGCTGACGTTCCTGTCGTTGTTCCTGCTGACATTCCTGTTGTTGTTCCTGTTGTTGTTCCTGTCGTTGTTCCTGTTGTTGTTCCTGGTGATGTTCCTGCTGTTGTTTCCTGTCATTGTTCCTGCTGACAATCCTCCTGTTGTTCCTGCTGACGTTCCTGTTGTTGTTCCTGCTGACATTCCTGCTGTTGTTCCTGTTGTTGTTCCTGTCGTATTTCCTGCTGACGTTCCTGTCGTTGTTCCTGCTGTTGTTCCTGTTGTTGTTCCTGCTGACATTCCTGCTGTTGTTCCTGTTGTTGTTCCTGCTGACATTCCTGTTGTTGTTCCTGTTGTTGTTCCTGCTGACATTCCTGCTGTTGTTCCTGTTGTTGTTCCTGCTGACATTCCTGTTGTTGTTCCTGCTGACATTCCTGCTGTTGTTCCTGTTGTTGTTCCTGCTGACATTCCTGCTGTTGTTCCTGCTGTTGTTCCTGTTGTTGTTCCTGCTGACGTTCCTGTCGTTGTTCCTGCTGACGTTCCTGTCGTTGTTCCTGTCGTTGTTCCTGCTGACGTTCCTGTCGTTGTTCCTGTTGTTGTTCCTGGTGATGTTCCTGCTGTTGTTTCCTGTCGTTGTTCCTGCTGACAATCCTCCTGTTGTTCCTGTTGTTGTTCCCGCTGAAATTCCAGCTGTTGTTCCTGTTGTTGTTCCTGTTGTTGTTCCTGCTGACATTCCTGTTGTTGTTCCTAATGTCGTTCCTGTTGTTGTTCCTGCTGACATTCCTGCTGTTGTTCCTGTTGTTGTTCCTGCTGACATTCCTGCTGTTGTTCCTGCTGACATTCCTGCTGTTGTTCCTGTCGTTGTTCCTGCTGACGTTCCTGTCGTTGTTCCTGCTGACGTTCCTGTCGTTGTTCCTGCTGACATTCCCGTCGTTGTTCCTGCTGACGTTCCTGTCGTTGTTCCTGCTGACGTTCCTGTCGTTGTTCCTGCTGACAATCCTCCTGTTGTTGTTCCTGCTGACGTTCCTGTCGTTGTTCCTGCTGACGTTCCTGTCGTTGTTCCTACTGACGTTCCTGTCGTTGTTCCTGCTGACGTTCCTGTCGTTGTTCCTGCTGACGTTCCTGTCGTTGTTCCTACTGACGTTCCTGTCGTTGTTCCTGCTGACGTTCCTGTCGTTGTTCCTGCTGACAATCCTCCAGTTGTTCCTGGTGATGTTCCTGCAGACGTTTCCTGTTGTTGTTCCTGCTGACATTCCTGCTGTTGTTCCTGCTGTTGTTCCTGTCGTTGTTCCTGCTGACGTTCCTGTCGTTGTTCCTGCTGACGTTCCTGTCGTTGTTCCTGCTGACAATCCTCCTGTTGTTCCTGATGTTGTTCCTGGTGATGTTCCTGCTGACGTTTCCTGTTGTTGTTCCTGCTGACATTCCTGCTGTTGTTCCTACTGACGTTCCTGTCGTTGTTCCTGCTGACGTTCCTGTCGTTGTTCCTGCTGACGTTCCTGTCGTTGTTCCTGCTGACGTTCCTGTCGTTGTTCCTGCTGACGTTTCCTGTCGTTGTTCCTGTTGTCGTTCCTGTTGTTGTTCCTGCTGACGTTCCTGTCGTTGTTCCTGCTGACGTTCCTGTCGTTGTTCCTGCTGACGTTCCTGTCGTCGTTCCTGTTGTCGTTCCTGTCGTTGTTCCTGCTGACGTTCCTGTCGTTGTTCCTGCTGACGTTCCTGTCGTTGTTCCTGTTGTTGTTCCTGTCGTTGTTCCTGTTGTTGTTCCTGGTGATGTTCCTGTTGTTGTTCCTGGTGATGTTCCTGCTGTTGTTTCCTGTCGTTGTTCCTGCTGACAATCCTCCTGTTGTTCCTGCTGACGTTCCTGTCGTTGTTCCTGCTGACATTCCAGCTGTTGTTCCTGTCGTTGTTCCTGCTGACATTCCTGCTGTTGTTCCTGTTGTTGTTCCTGCTGACATTCCTGCTGTTGTTCCTGTTGTTGTTCCTGCTGACATTCCTGCTGTTGTTCCTGCTGTCGTTCCTGTTGTTGTTCCTGCTGACATTCCTGTCGTTGTTCCTGGTGTTGTTCCTGCTGACATTCCTGTTGTTGTTCCTGTTGTTGTTCCTGCTGACATTCCTGTTGTTGTTCCTGCTGTTGTTCCTGTTGTTGTTCCTGCTGACATTCCTGCTGTTGTTCCTGTTGTTCCTGCTGACATTCCTGTTGTTGTTCCTGCTGATGTTCCTGTTGTTTTTCCTGCTGTTGTTCCTGTTGTTGTTCCTGCTGACATTCCTGTTGTTGTTCCTGGTGTCGTTCCTGTTGTTGTTCCTGTTGTTGTTCCTGCTGACATTCCTGTTGTTGTTCCTGCTGTTGTTCCTGCTGACATTCCTGCTGTTGTTCCTGTTGTTGTTCCTGCTGACATTCCTGCTGTTGTTCCTGTTGTTGTTCCTGCTGACGTTCCTGTCGTCGTTCCTGCTGACGTTCCTGTCGTTGTTCCTGCTGACGTTCCTGTCGTTGTTCCTGCTGACGTTCCTGTCGTTGTTCCTGCTGACGTTCCTGTCGTTGTTCCTGCTGACATTCCTGTCGTTGTTCCTGCTGACGTTCCTGTCGTTGTTCCTACTGACGTTCCTGTCGTTGTTCCTGCTGACGTTCCTGTCGTTGTTCCTGCTGACGTTCCTGTCGTTGTTCCTGCTGACGTTCCTGTCGTTGTTCCTGCTGACAATCCTCCTGTTGTTCCTGATGTTGTTCCTGGTGATGTTCCTGCTGACGTTTCCTGTTGTTGTTCCTGCTGACATTCCTGCTGTTGTTCCTGTCGTTGTTCCTGCTGACGTTCCTGTCGTTGTTCCTGCTGACGTTCCTGTCGTTGTTCCTGCTGACGTTCCTGTCGTTGTTCCTGCTGACGTTCCTGTCGTTGTTCCTGCTGACATTCCTGTCGTTGTTCCTGCTGACATTCCTGTCGTTGTTCCTGCTGACGTTCCTGTCGTTGTTCCTGCTGACAATCCTCCTGTCGTTGTTCCTGCTGACGTTCCTGTCGTTGTTCCTGCTGACAATCCTCCTGTTGTTCCTGTTGTTGTTCCTGTTGTTGTTCCTGCTGACGTTCCTGTCGTTGTTCCTGCTGACATTCCTGTCGTTGTTCCTGCTGACAATCCTCCTGTTGTTCCTGTTGTCGTTCCTGTCGTTGTTCCTGTTGTCGTTCCTGTCGTTGTTCCTGCTGACGTTCCTGTCGTTGTTCCTGCTGACAATCCTCCTGTTGTTCCTGATGTTGTTCCTGGTGATGTTCCTGCTGACGTTTCCTGTTGTTGTTCCTGCTGACATTCCTGCTGTTGTTCCTACTGACGTTCCTGTCGTTGTTCCTGCTGACATTCCTGTCGTTGTTCCTGCTGACATTCCTGTCGTTGTTCCTGCTGACATTCCTGTCGTTGTTCCTGCTGACAATCCTCCTGTTGTTCCTGTTGTCGTTCCTGTCGTTGTTCCTGCTGACATTCCTGTCGTTGTTCTTGCTGACGTTCCTGTCGTTGTTCCTGCTGACGTTCCTGTCGTTGTTCCTACTGACGTTCCTGTCGTTGTTCCTGCTGACCTTCCTGTCGTTGTTCCTGCTGACAATCCTCCTGTTGTTCCTGCTGACGTTCCTGTCGTTGTTCCTGCTGACGTTCCTGTCGTTGTTCCTGCTGACAATCCTCCTGTTGTTCCTGCTGACGTTCCTGTCGTTGTTCCTGCTGACAATCCTCCTGTTGTTCCTGTTGTCGTTCCTGTTGTTGTTCCTGTTGTCGTTCCTGTCGTTGTTCCTGCTGACGTTCCTGTCGTTGTTCCTGCTGACGTTCCTGTCGTTGTTCCTGCTGACATTCCTGTTGTTGTTCCTGTTGTTGTTCCTGTCGTTGTTCCTGTTGTTGTTCCTGGTGATGTTCCTGCTGTTGTTTCCTGTCATTGTTCCTGCTGACAATCCTCCTGTTGTTCCTGTTGTCGTTCCTGTTGTTGTTCCTGTTGTCGTTCCTGTCGTTGTTCCTGCTGACGTTCCTGTCGTTGTTCCTGCTGACGTTCCTGTCGTTGTTCCTGCTGACGTTCCTGTCGTTGTTCCTGCTGACATTCCTGTTGTTGTTCCTGTTGTTGTTCCTGTCGTTGTTCCTGTTGTTGTTCCTGGTGATGTTCCTGCTGTTGTTTCCTGTCATTGTTCCTGCTGACAATCCTCCTGTTGTTCCTGCTGACGTTCCTGTTGTTGTTCCTGCTGACATTCCTGCTGTTGTTCCTGTTGTTGTTCCTGTCGTATTTCCTGCTGACGTTCCTGTCGTTGTTCCTGCTGTTGTTCCTGTTGTTGTTCCTGCTGACGTTCCTGTCGTCGTTCCTGCTGACGTTCCTGTCGTTGTTCCTGCTGACGTTCCTGTCGTTGTTCCTGCTGACGTTCCTGTCGTTGTTCCTGCTGACGTTCCTGTCGTTGTTCCTGCTGACATTCCTGTCGTTGTTCCTGCTGACGTTCCTGTCGTTGTTCCTACTGACGTTCCTGTCGTTGTTCCTGCTGACGTTCCTGTCGTTGTTCCTGCTGACGTTCCTGTCGTTGTTCCTGCTGACGTTCCTGTCGTTGTTCCTGCTGACAATCCTCCTGTTGTTCCTGATGTTGTTCCTGGTGATGTTCCTGCTGACGTTTCCTGTTGTTGTTCCTGCTGACATTCCTGCTGTTGTTCCTGTCGTTGTTCCTGCTGACGTTCCTGTCGTTGTTCCTGCTGACGTTCCTGTCGTTGTTCCTGCTGACGTTCCTGTCGTTGTTCCTGCTGACATTCCTGTCGTTGTTCCTGCTGACATTCCTGTCGTTGTTCCTGCTGACGTTCCTGTCGTTGTTCCTGCTGACAATCCTCCTGTCGTTGTTCCTGCTGACCTTCCTGTCGTTGTTCCTGCTGACAATCCTCCTGTTGTTCCTGTTGTTGTTCCTGTCGTTGTTCCTGCTGACGTTCCTGTCGTTGTTCCTGCTGACATTCCTGTCGTTGTTCCTGCTGACAATCCTCCTGTTGTTCCTGTTGTCGTTCCTGTCGTTGTTCCTGTTGTCGTTCCTGTCGTTGTTCCTGCTGACGTTCCTGTCGTTGTTCCTGCTGACAATCCTCCTGTTGTTCCTGATGTTGTTCCTGGTGATGTTCCTGCTGACGTTTCCTGTTGTTGTTCCTGCTGACATTCCTGCTGTTGTTCCTACTGACGTTCCTGTCGTTGTTCCTGCTGACATTCCTGTCGTTGTTCCTGCTGACATTCCTGTCGTTGTTCCTGCTGACATTCCTGTCGTTGTTCCTGCTGACAATCCTCCTGTTGTTCCTGTTGTCGTTCCTGTCGTTGTTCCTGCTGACATTCCTGTCGTTGTTCTTGCTGACGTTCCTGTCGTTGTTCCTGCTGACGTTCCTGTCGTTGTTCCTACTGACGTTCCTGTCGTTGTTCCTGCTGACCTTCCTGTCGTTGTTCCTGCTGACAATCCTCCTGTTGTTCCTGCTGACGTTCCTGTCGTTGTTCCTGCTGACGTTCCTGTCGTTGTTCCTGCTGACAATCCTCCTGTTGTTCCTGCTGACGTTCCTGTCGTTGTTCCTGCTGACAATCCTCCTGTTGTTCCTGTTGTCGTTCCTGTTGTTGTTCCTGTTGTCGTTCCTGTCGTTGTTCCTGCTGACGTTCCTGTCGTTGTTCCTGCTGACGTTCCTGTCGTTGTTCCTGCTGACATTCCTGTTGTTGTTCCTGTTGTTGTTCCTGTCGTTGTTCCTGTTGTTGTTCCTGGTGATGTTCCTGCTGTTGTTTCCTGTCATTGTTCCTGCTGACAATCCTCCTGTTGTTCCTGTTGTCGTTCCTGTTGTTGTTCCTGTTGTCGTTCCTGTCGTTGTTCCTGCTGACGTTCCTGTCGTTGTTCCTGCTGACGTTCCTGTCGTTGTTCCTGCTGACGTTCCTGTCGTTGTTCCTGCTGACATTCCTGTTGTTGTTCCTGTTGTTGTTCCTGTCGTTGTTCCTGTTGTTGTTCCTGGTGATGTTCCTGCTGTTGTTTCCTGTCATTGTTCCTGCTGACAATCCTCCTGTTGTTCCTGCTGACGTTCCTGTTGTTGTTCCTGCTGACATTCCTGCTGTTGTTCCTGTTGTTGTTCCTGTCGTATTTCCTGCTGACGTTCCTGTCGTTGTTCCTGCTGTTGTTCCTGTTGTTGTTCCTGCTGACATTCCTGCTGTTGTTCCTGTTGTTGTTCCTGCTGACATTCCTGTTGTTGTTCCTGTTGTTGTTCCTGCTGACATTCCTGCTGTTGTTCCTGTTGTTGTTCCTGCTGACATTCCTGTTGTTGTTCCTGCTGACATTCCTGCTGTTGTTCCTGTTGTTGTTCCTGCTGACATTCCTGCTGTTGTTCCTGCTGTTGTTCCTGTTGTTGTTCCTGCTGACGTTCCTGTCGTTGTTCCTGCTGACGTTCCTGTCGTTGTTCCTGTCGTTGTTCCTGCTGACGTTCCTGTCGTTGTTCCTGTTGTTGTTCCTGGTGATGTTCCTGCTGTTGTTTCCTGTCGTTGTTCCTGCTGACAATCCTCCTGTTGTTCCTGTTGTTGTTCCCGCTGAAATTCCAGCTGTTGTTCCTGTTGTTGTTCCTGTTGTTGTTCCTGCTGACATTCCTGTTGTTGTTCCTAATGTCGTTCCTGTTGTTGTTCCTGCTGACATTCCTGCTGTTGTTCCTGTTGTTGTTCCTGCTGACATTCCTGCTGTTGTTCCTGCTGACATTCCTGCTGTTGTTCCTGTCGTTGTTCCTGCTGACGTTCCTGTCGTTGTTCCTGCTGACGTTCCTGTCGTTGTTCCTGCTGACATTCCCGTCGTTGTTCCTGCTGACGTTCCTGTCGTTGTTCCTGCTGACGTTCCTGTCGTTGTTCCTGCTGACAATCCTCCTGTTGTTGTTCCTGCTGACGTTCCTGTCGTTGTTCCTGCTGACGTTCCTGTCGTTGTTCCTACTGACGTTCCTGTCGTTGTTCCTGCTGACGTTCCTGTCGTTGTTCCTGCTGACGTTCCTGTCGTTGTTCCTACTGACGTTCCTGTCGTTGTTCCTGCTGACGTTCCTGTCGTTGTTCCTGCTGACAATCCTCCAGTTGTTCCTGGTGATGTTCCTGCAGACGTTTCCTGTTGTTGTTCCTGCTGACATTCCTGCTGTGGTTCCTGCTGTTGTTCCTGTCGTTGTTCCTGCTGACGTTCCTGTCGTTGTTCCTGCTGACGTTCCTGTCGTTGTTCCTGCTGACAATCCTCCTGTTGTTCCTGGTGATGTTCCTGCAGACGTTTCCTGTTGTTGTTCCTGCTGACATTCCTGCTGTGGTTCCTGCTGTTGTTCCTGTTGTTGTTCCTGCTGACATTCCTGCTGTTGTTCCTACTGACGTTCCTGTCGTTGTTCCTGCTGACGTTCCTGTCGTTGTTCCTGCTGACGTTCCTGTCGTTGTTCCTGCTGACGTTCCTGTCGTTGTTCCTGCTGACGTTTCCTGTCGTTGTTCCTGTTGTCGTTCCTGTTGTTGTTCCTGCTGACGTTCCTGTCGTTGTTCCTGCTGACGTTCCTGTCGTTGTTCCTGCTGACGTTCCTGTCGTCGTTCCTGTTGTCGTTCCTGTCGTTGTTCCTGCTGACGTTCCTGTCGTTGTTCCTGCTGACGTTCCTGTCGTTGTTCCTGTTGTTGTTCCTGTCGTTGTTCCTGTTGTTGTTCCTGGTGATGTTCCTGTTGTTGTTCCTGGTGATGTTCCTGCTGTTGTTTCCTGTCGTTGTTCCTGCTGACAATCCTCCTGTTGTTCCTGCTGACGTTCCTGTCGTTGTTCCTGCTGACATTCCAGCTGTTGTTCCTGTCGTTGTTCCTGCTGACATTCCTGCTGTTGTTCCTGTTGTTGTTCCTGCTGACATTCCTGCTGTTGTTCCTGTTGTTGTTCCTGCTGACATTCCTGCTGTTGTTCCTGCTGTCGTTCCTGTTGTTGTTCCTGCTGACATTCCTGTCGTTGTTCCTGGTGTTGTTCCTGCTGACATTCCTGTTGTTGTTCCTGTTGTTGTTCCTGCTGACATTCCTGTTGTTGTTCCTGCTGTTGTTCCTGTTGTTGTTCCTGCTGACATTCCTGCTGTTGTTCCTGTTGTTCCTGCTGACATTCCTGTTGTTGTTCCTGCTGATGTTCCTGTTGTTTTTCCTGCTGTTTTTCCTGTTGTTGTTCCTGCTGACATTCCTGTTGTTGTTCCTGGTGTCGTTCCTGTTGTTGTTCCTGTTGTTGTTCCTGCTGACATTCCTGCTGACATTCCTGTTGTTGTTCCTGCTGTTGTTCCTGCTGACATTCCTGCTGTTGTTCCTGTTGTTGTTCCTGCTGACATTCCTGCTGTTGTTCCTGTTGTTGTTCCTGGTGTCGTTCCTGTTGTTGTTCCTGCTGATGTTCCTGCTTTTGTTCCCGCTGACATTCCTGCGGTTCGGTCTATGTTTCCAGAGTACGTTCAGGCCTTGCGGCTGCTGGAGACTCTGGACTACTCCTCCTCCGTCTCCCTTCAGGACCAGGACTCCTCGGTGGTCCAGGTGGTCATCGGTTCAGGTAAACCGGCTGGTGTGTGTGTGTGTGTGTGATGTGTGTGATGAGTCAGTGTGTTTATGTTGGTGTGTTTTGCAGGTGAACTGCTGCCGGCGGAGTTCTCCCATCACACCTCGCCCTCCACCTCGCCCCCCCCCTCCGTCCCTGAGCCCGTCGGCTCGGCGACGCCCCCTGCTGCCAGAGAGGAGCTGCTGCCGCCCCTGCCTCTGGTCCAGCTGGACTACACGCCACACTGCTGCTCCAAGGTAACACGCACTGAGGCGTGTGAAGCGTGTGAGGCATGCGGGGCGTGCGTGGCGATGAAACCAACATGGCTGTCTTGTCTGCAGGTCTGCCTGTCCGGGTTACCCAGAATCCCGCAGGCCACGCCTCCGTTCTGGGGCCAGAACCCGCTGAAGGTGCCGCTGCTCTGCGGCTTCAAGAGGCTGAGCGCCACGCCGCTGATGTCGACGGTGGGCGGAGAGCCGGGCTGGGAGGAGGAGGGGGCGGAGCCTGGCGGGAGCGACTGGGACGTCATTTATAAGACACCGTGCGGACAGAGCCTCCGTAACTATGACGACGTCATGTGTTTCCTGTTGGCCACAGAGAGCTACGACCTGCTGCAGGTTAGTCAGATGTAACCACGCCCACACGGTCACCATGGCTGAGTCAGCGCTTTGTAACTTACCATGACACAGCAAAACATGTTTGTCGGTCACATGATCCCAGCAGCCAATCAGGAGCCAGCGTGTGTTTCCATGGTTTCCATGGTTCTCTAGCACTTTGTTGTTTCACTCTGAGGCGATTAATTTGTATTAATCAGTCGTTAAATGATCCTTGTAGGTCATTCAGTGCCGCTGCCGCTGCCATGATGCGTCCATTCAGTCCGGGGATCTAATCGCATCATTTGTCCCGCCGCAGGTCGACTTCTTCACCTTCAATGCTTCCGTTCAGCTGGACCCTCCCCCGGCGCCAGGCCCTCAGCGCCCAGAGCAGGACCTGAGCCGGGGGGCGGAGCCAACGCCGGTGGAGCTGTGCGTGGGCGACGGCGGCGCCCGGCCGGCCAACTTCCGCTACAGGAAGGATCGCTGGCCGCACGGCTGCTTCCTGAGCCGCGGCGCCGCGCTGTTCCGCACCTGCTGCGACTGCGACGACGGCTGCACCGTTGCTGAGCGATGCGCCTGCATCGCCATGACGACTGGGGGGCGAGGATACAGCCACCACCGGCTGCTGGAGGAGATACCGTCGGGGTGAGTCCAAACCTCACCGACCAATCGGCTGCAGGCTGCGTGCATCCTGACTCCTCCTCCCCTCTCCTCACCCCTCTCCTCCTCCCTCCTCCTCACCCCTCCCCTTCTCCTCCCCCCTCCTCCTCACCCCGCCCCCCCAGGCTGTACGAGTGCGGTCCGTGGTGTGGTTGTGACCGTTCTCGCTGTCAGAACCGTCTGGTCCAGCGGGGAATCAGAGTCCGGCTTCAGGTCTTCCAGACCGCAGACCGGGGCTGGGGTGTGCGTTGCCGTGACGACGTGGACCGCGGCACGTTCGTGTGCATCTACGCAGGTGAGACCGGATCGGGTTTCGTAACGAGCCCGTTCAGGACTTGGACTCGCTCTGACCCAGTTTCCTGATCCACATCCAGGTGTGGTTCTCCAGAGGGCCCCCAGTCCCAACGACCTGCCGCCCCCAAAGCTGTCGCGGGCCGACTTCCCGTCTGACGACGAGGTGGAGGTCGTCACGGAGTGGCTGGCACCGCCGGTGCTGGATGGGCGGAGCAACCTGGTTGAAAGCCCGCCTCCCGTTACCCCGGCAACACCGCTGCACGTCCCCGTGATCCAGAGACCGGCTGAAAGTAACGCCGCGCCTCCAGAACTGGAGAAGGTAGGTGTCGGGTCTTTAATGGACCAATCAGAGGGCAGGAGTAGCGGTGACATCAGCAGCAAACAGGAAGTGAGATGATTTCTGAACAGGAAATGTTTATCAGGTCCAGGTGGCGGTCGGCGGTCCGGACTCTACGCCTGCAGGTGGCGAGAAGGTTGCCACGACAACGGCAGCCGGCGGCATGAACGGCGAGTTGAGGAGCAGCCAGATGAGTCTGAAAAGGACGGCCATGATGGAGGACGTTTGTTTTGTGGACAGCAGCAAGGAGGGCAACGTGAGCCGCTTTATCAACGTGAGTCCGGACTGGTCCCAGTTACTCACTGGTTTTATTTACTGGTCTGCTACATTCCCACCGGTCCCGTCATTCGTCTCCCCGCGGAACGACGCAAAAGCTTTAGTCTGCGGAGGTTTTATGTTGCAAAGATTCCTTAACGTTGGGAAAACGTCGCTTCACTTTCCACTTTAAACAGGTGAAACTGGCGCCGTTTCATCGTCTCCGGCGCCATCGTCTCCAGACTCGTCTCCGGCGTGGTGGCGTTTTAACATCTACTGTTAAAACAACAGAACCGGGTCTAATCTGCAGATACACGGTTGTCATGGCAACTGGCGGACAACCGTCATCTTGAAATGAATGCAGATTTTTTCAATTGTTTGGATTTTATTTACAAATAATTAATAACAATAACAACAATTTTAATTCGTTATTTAATATTTTTTTTAAAAAAACATTTTTTGGATAATTTTTAATGAATTTTAACATAATTTGTTTCCTTTATTAACATGTTTGTTTATTTTTGTTTTGTCTACGTTGCTGACGACGTTTCCTCCGCTATGACGACGTTTCCTCCACTCTGACGACGTTTCCTCCCCTCTGACGACGTTTCCTCCGCTCTGACGACGTTTCCTCCGTTCTGACGACGTTTCCTCCGCTCTGACGACGTTTCCTCCGTTCTGACGACGTTTCCTCCGCTCTGACGACGTTTCCTCCACTCTGACGACGTTTCCTCCGCTCTGACGACGTTTCCTCCGCTCTGACGACGTTTCCTCCGCTATGACGACGTTTCCTCCACTCTGACGACGTTTCCTCCGCTCTGACGACGTTTCCTCAGCTCTGACGACGTTTCCTCCGCTCTGACGACGTTTCCTCCGCTCTGACGACGTTTCCTCCGCTCTGACGACGTTTCCTCCGCTATGACGACGTTTCCTCCACTCTGACGACGTTTCCTCCGTTCTGACGACGTTTCCTCCGCTCTGACGACGATTCCTCCGCTCTGACGACGTTTCCTCCCCTATGACGACGTTTCCTCCCCTATGACGACGTTTCCTCTGCTCTGACGACGTTTTCTCTGCTCTGACGACGTTTCCTCTGCTCTGACGTCGTTTCCTCTGCTCTGACGTCGTTTCCTCTGCTCTGACGACGTTTCCTCTGCTCTGACGTCGTTTCCTCTGCTCTGACGACGTTTCCTCTGCTGTGACTACGTTTCCTCCACGATGACGACGTTTCCTCCGTTCTGACGACGTTTCCTCCGCTATGACGACGTTTCCTCCGTTCTGACGACGTTTCCTCCGCTCTGACGACGTTTCCTCCGCTCTGACGACGTTTCCTCCGCTCTGACGACGTTTCCTCCACTATGACGTCGTTTCCTCCGCTCTGACGTCGTTTCCTCCGCTCTGACGACGTTTCCTCCGTTCTGACGACGTTTCCTCCGCTATGACGACGTTTCGTCCGCTATGACGACGTTTCCTCCGCGATGACGACGTTTCCTCCGCGATGACGACGTTTTCTCCGCTATGACGACGTTTCCTCCGCTATGACGACGTTTCCTCCGTTCTGACGACGTTTCCTCCGTTCTGACGACGTTTCCTCCGCTCTGACGACGTTTCCTCCGTTCTGACGACGTTTCCTCCGCTATGACGACGTTTCCTCCGCTATGACGACGTTTCCTCCGCTATGACGACGTTTCCTCCGCTCTGACGACGATTCCTCCGCTCTGACGATGTTTCCTCTGCTCTGACGACGTTTCCTCCGCTCTGACGTCGTTTCCTCCCCTATGACGACGTTTCCTCCGCTCTGACGTCGTTTCCTCTGCTCTGACGACGTTTCCTCTGCTCTGACGACGTTTTCTCTGCTCTGACGACGTTTCCTCTGCTCTGATGACGTTTCCTCCGCCATGACGACGTTTCCTCCGTTCTGACGACGTTTCCTCCGCTCTGACGACGTTTCCTCCGCTCTGACGACGTTTCCTCCGCTCTGACGACGTTTCCTCCGCTCTGACGACGTTTCCTCCGCTATGACGACGTTTCCTCCGTTCTGACGACGTTTCCTCCACTATGACGTCGTTTCCTCCGCTCTGACGACGTTTCCTCCGTTCTGACGACGTTTCCTCCACTATGACGTCGTTTCCTCTGCTCTGACGACGTTTCCTCTGCTCTGACGTCGTTTCCTCTGCTCTGACGTCGTTTCCTCTGCTCTGACGACGTTTCCTCTGCTCTGACGACGTTTCCTCCGCTCTGACGTCGTTTCCTCTGCTCTGACGACGTTTCCTCTGCTCTGACGACGTTTCCTCCACGATGACGACGTTTCCTCCGTTCTGACGACGTTTCCTCCGCTATGACGACGTTTCCTCCGCTCTGACGACGATTCCTCCGCTCTGACGATGTTTCCTCCGCTCTGACGACGTTTCCTCCGTTCTGACGACGTTTCCTCCGTTCTGACGACGTTTCCTCCGCTATGACGTCGTTTCCTCCGCTCTGACGACGTTTCCTCCACGATGACGACGTTTTCTCTGCTCTGATGACGTTTCCTCCGTTCTGACGACGTTTCCTCCGCTATGACAACGTTTACTCCGTTCTGACAACGTTTCCTCTGCTCTGATGACGTTTCCTCCGTTCTGACGACGTTTCCTCCGTTCTGACGACGTTTCATCCGCTATGACGACGTTTCCTCCGTTCTGACGACGTTTCCTCCGCTATGACGACGTTTCCTCTGCTCTGACGACGTTTCCTCCGCTCTGACGTCGTTTCCTCCCCTATGACGACGTTTTCTCTGCTCTGACGACGTTTCCTCTGCTCTGACGTCGTTTCCTCTGCTCTGACGACGTTTCCTCTGCTCTGACGTCGTTTCCTCTGCTCTGACGTCGTTTCCTCTGCTCTGACGACGTTTCCTCTGCTCTGACGACGTTTCCTCCACGATGACGACGTTTTCTCCACGATGACGACGTTTTCTCTGCTCTGACGACGTTTCCTCTGCTCTGATGACGTTTCCTCCGCTATGACGACGTTTCCTCCGTTCTGACGACGTTTCCTCTGCTCTGACGACGTTTCCTCCACGATGACGACGTTTTCTCCACGATGACGACGTTTTCTCTGCTCTGACGTCGTTTCCTCTGCTCTGACGACGTTTCCTCTGCTCTGACGTCGTTTCCTCTGCTCTGACGACGTTTCCTCCGCTCTGACGACGTTTCCTCAGTTCTGACGACGTTTCCTCCGTTCTGACGACGTTTCCTCCGTTCTGACGACGTTTCCTCCGCTATGACGACGTTTCCTCCGCTCTGACGACGTTTCCTCCGCTATGACGATGTTTCCTCCGCTATGACGACGTTTCCTCCGCTCTGACGACGTTTCCTCCGCTCTGACGATGTTTCCTCTGCTCTGACGACGTTTCCTCCGCTCTGACGTCGTTTCCTCCCCTATGACGACGTTTCCTCCGCTCTGACGTCGTTTCCTCTGCTCTGACGACGTTTCCTCTGCTCTGACGACGTTTCCTCCACGATGACGACGTTTCCTCCGTTCTGACGACGTTTCCTCCGCTATGACGACGTTTCCTCCGCTCTGACGACGATTCCTCCGCTCTGACGATGTTTCCTCCGCTCTGACGATGTTTCCTCTGCTCTGACGACGTTTCCTCCGCTCTGACGTCTTTTCCTCCCCTATGACGACGTTTCCTCTGCTCTGACGACGTTTCCTCTGCTCTGACGTCGTTTCCTCTGCTCTGACGACGTTTCCTCTGCTCTGACGACGTTTCCTCTGCTCTGACGTCGTTTCCTCTGCTCTGACGTCGTTTCCTCTGCTCTGACGACGTTTCCTCTGCTGTGACGACGTTTCCTCCACGATGACGACGTTTCCTCCGTTCTGACGACGTTTCCTCCGCTATGACGACGTTTCCTCCGTTCTGACGACGTTTCCTCCGCTCTGACGACGTTTCCTCCGCTCTGACGACGTTTCCTCCGCTCTGACGACGTTTCCTCCACTATGACGTCGTTTCCTCCGCTCTGACGACGTTTCCTCCGCTCTGACGACGTTTCCTCCGTTCTGACGACGTTTCCTCCGTTCTGACGACGTTTCCTCCGTTCTGACGACGTTTCCTCCGCTATGACGTTGTTTCCTCCGCTCTGACGACGTTTCCTCCACGATGACGACGTTTTCTCTGCTCTGATGACGTTTCCTCCATTCTGACGACGTTTGCTCCGTTCTGACAACGTTTCCTCCGCTATGACAACGTTTCCTCCGTTCTGACGTTTCCTCTGCTCTGATGACGTTTCCTCCGTTCTGACGACGTTTCCTCCGTTCTGACGACGTTTCATCCGCTATGACGACGTTTCCTCCGTTCTGACGACGTTTCCTCCGCTATGACGACGTTTCCTCCGCTATGACGACGTTTCCTCTGCTCTGACGACGTTTCCTCCGCTCTGACGTCGTTTCCTCCCCTATGACGACGTTTTCTCTGCTCTGACGACGTTTCCTCTGCTCTGACGTCGTTTCCCCTGCTCTGACGACGTTTCCTCTGCTCTGACGACGTTTCCTCCGCTATGACGACGTTTCCTCCACGATGACGACGTTTTCTCCGCTATGACGACGTTTCCTCCGCTATGACGACGTTTCCTCCGCTATGACGACGTTTCCTCCGCTATGACGACGTTTCCTCCGCTATGACGTCGTTTCCTCCGCTCTGACGACGTTTCCTCTGCTCTGACGACGTTTCCTCCGTTCTGACGACGTTTCCTCCGCTATGACGACGTTTCCTCCGCTATGACGACGTTTCCTCCGCTCTGACGACGTTTCCTCCGCTCTGACGACGATTCCTCCGCTCTGACGATGTTTCCTCTGCTCTGACGACGTTTCCTCCGCTCTGACGTCGTTTCCTCCCCTATGACGACGTTTCCTCCGCTCTGACGTCGTTTCCTCTGCTCTGACGACGTTTCCTCTGCTCTGACGACGTTTTCTCTGCTCTGACGACGTTTCCTCTGCTCTGATGACGTTTCCTCCGCCATGACGACGTTTCCTCCGTTCTGACGACGTTTCCTCCGCTCTGACGACGTTTCCTCCGCTCTGACGACGTTTCCTCCGCTCTGACGACGTTTCCTCCGCTCTGACGACGTTTCCTCCGCTATGACGACGTTTCCTCCGTTCTGACGACGTTTCCTCCACTATGACGTCGTTTCCTCCGCTCTGACGACGTTTCCTCCGTTCTGACGACGTTTCCTCCACTATGACGTCGTTTCCTCTGCTCTGACGACGTTTCCTCTGCTCTGACGTCGTTTCCTCTGCTCTGACGTCGTTTCCTCTGCTCTGACGACGTTTCCTCTGCTCTGACGACGTTTCCTCCGCTCTGACGTCGTTTCCTCTGCTCTGACGACGTTTCCTCTGCTCTGACGACGTTTCCTCCACGATGACGACGTTTCCTCCGTTCTGACGACGTTTCCTCCGCTATGACGACGTTTCCTCCGCTCTGACGACGATTCCTCCGCTCTGACGATGTTTCCCCCGCTCTGACGACGTTTCCTCCGTTCTGACGACGTTTCCTCCGTTCTGACGACGTTTCCTCCGCTATGACGTCGTTTCCTCCGCTCTGACGACGTTTCCTCCACGATGACGACGTTTTCTCTGCTCTGATGACGTTTCCTCCGTTCTGACGACGTTTCCTCCGCTATGACAACGTTTACTCCGTTCTGACAACGTTTCCTCTGCTCTGATGACGTTTCCTCCGTTCTGACGACGTTTCCTCCGTTCTGACGACGTTTCATCCGCTATGACGACGTTTCCTCCGTTCTGACGACGTTTCCTCCGCTATGACGACGTTTCCTCTGCTCTGACGACGTTTCCTCCGCTCTGACGTCGTTTCCTCCCCTATGACGACGTTTTCTCTGCTCTGACGACGTTTCCTCTGCTCTGACGTCGTTTCCTCTGCTCTGACGACGTTTCCTCTGCTCTGACGTCGTTTCCTCTGCTCTGACGTCGTTTCCTCTGCTCTGACGACGTTTCCTCTGCTCTGACGACGTTTCCTCCACGATGACGACGTTTTCTCCACGATGACGACGTTTTCTCTGCTCTGACGACGTTTCCTCTGCTCTGATGACGTTTCCTCCGCTATGACGACGTTTCCTCCGTTCTGACGACGTTTCCTCTGCTCTGACGACGTTTCCTCCACGATGACGACGTTTTCTCCACGATGACGACGTTTTCTCTGCTCTGACGTCGTTTCCTCTGCTCTGACGACGTTTCCTCTGCTCTGACGTCGTTTCCTCTGCTCTGACGACGTTTCCTCCGCTCTGACGACGTTTCCTCAGTTCTGACGACGTTTCCTCCGTTCTGACGACGTTTCCTCCGCTATGACGACGTTTCCTCCGCTCTGACGACGTTTCCTCCGCTATGACGATGTTTCCTCCGCTATGACGACGTTTCCTCCGCTCTGACGACGTTTCCTCCGCTCTGACGATGTTTCCTCTGCTCTGACGACGTTTCCTCCGCTCTGACGTCGTTTCCTCCCCTATGACGACGTTTCCTCCACTCTGACGTCGTTTCCTCTGCTCTGACGACGTTTCCTCTGCTCTGACGACGTTTCCTCCACGATGACGACGTTTCCTCCGTTCTGACGACGTTTCCTCCGCTATGACGACGTTTCCTCCGCTCTGACGACGATTCCTCCGCTCTGACGATGTTTCCTCCGCTCTGACGATGTTTCCTCTGCTCTGACGACGTTTCCTCCGCTCTGACGTCTTTTCCTCCCCTATGACGACGTTTCCTCTGCTCTGACGACGTTTCCTCTGCTCTGACGTCGTTTCCTCTGCTCTGACGACGTTTCCTCTGCTCTGACGACGTTTCCTCTGCTCTGACGTCGTTTCCTCTGCTCTGACGTCGTTTCCTCTGCTCTGACGACGTTTCCTCTGCTGTGACGACGTTTCCTCCACGATGACGACGTTTCCTCCGTTCTGACGACGTTTCCTCCGCTATGACGACGTTTCCTCCGTTCTGACGACGTTTCCTCCGCTCTGACGACGTTTCCTCCGCTCTGACGACGTTTCCTCCGCTCTGACGACGTTTCCTCCACTATGACGTCGTTTCCTCCGCTCTGACGACGTTTCCTCCGCTCTGACGACGTTTCCTCCGTTCTGACGACGTTTCCTCCGTTCTGACGACGTTTCCTCCGTTCTGACGACGTTTCCTCCGCTATGACGTCGTTTCCTCCGCTCTGACGACGTTTCCTCCACGATGACGACGTTTTCTCTGCTCTGATGACGTTTCCTCCATTCTGACGACGTTTGCTCCGTTCTGACAACGTTTCCTCCGCTATGACAACGTTTCCTCCGTTCTGACGTTTCCTCTGCTCTGATGACGTTTCCTCCGTTCTGACGACGTTTCCTCCGTTCTGACGACGTTTCATCCGCTATGACGACGTTTCCTCCGTTCTGACGACGTTTCCTCCGCTATGACGACGTTTCCTCCGCTATGACGACGTTTCCTCTGCTCTGACGACGTTTCCTCCGCTCTGACGTCGTTTCCTCCCCTATGACGACGTTTTCTCTGCTCTGACGACGTTTCCTCTGCTCTGACGTCGTTTCCTCTGCTCTGACGACGTTTCCTCTGCTCTGACGTCGTTTCCTCTGCTCTGAGGTCGTTTCCTCTGCTCTGACGACGTTTCCTCTGCTCTGACGACGTTTCCTCCACTATGACGACGTTTCCTCCACGATGACGACGTTTTCTCCGCTATGACGACGTTTCCTCCGCTATGACGACGTTTCCTCCGTTCTGACGACGTTTCCTCCGCTATGACGTCGTTTCCTCCGCTATGACGTCGTTTCCTCCGCTCTGACGACGTTTCCTCCGTTCTGACGACGTTTCCTCCGCTATGACGACGTTTCCTCCGCTCTGACGACGTTTCCTCCGTTCTGACGACGTTTCCTCCGCTCTGACGACGTTTCCTCCGCTCTGACGACGTTTCCTCCGCTCTGACGATGTTTCCTCCGCTCTGACGACGTTTCCTCCGCTCTGACGTCGTTTCCTCCCCTATGACGACGTTTTCTCTGCTCTGACGACGTTTCCTCCGCTATGACGACGTTTCCTCCGCTATGACGTCGTTTCCTCCGCTATGACGACGTTTCCTCCACTATGACGACGTTTCCTCCGCTCTGACGTCGTTTCCTCCGCTCTGACGACGTTTCCTCCGCTCTGACGACGTTTCCTCCGTTCTGACGATGTTTCCTCCGCTATGACGTCGTTTCCTCCGCTCTGACGACGTTTCCTCCACGATGACGACGTTTTCTCTGCTCTGATGACGTTTCCTCCGTTCTGACGACGTTTCCTCCGCTCTGACGACGTTTCCTCCGCTCTGACGACGTTTCCTCCGCTCTGACGATGTTTCCTCCGCTCTGACGACGTTTCCTCCGCTCTGACGTCGTTTCCTCCCCTATGACGACGTTTTCTCTGCTCTGACGACGTTTCCTCTGCTCTGACGACGTTTCCTCTGCTCTGACGTGGTTTCCTCTGCTCTGACGACGTTTCCTCTGCTCTGACGACGTTTCCTCTGCTCTGACGTCGTTTCCTCTGCTCTGACGACGTTTCCTCTGCTGTGACGACGTTTCCTCCGCTATGACGACGTTTCCTCCGTTCTGACGACGTTTCCTCCGCTATGACGACGTTTCCTCCGTTCTGACGATGTTTCCTCCGCTCTGACGACGTTTCCTCCGCTCTGACGACGTTTCCTCCGCTCTGACGACGTTTCCTCCGCTCTGACGACGTTTCCTCCGCTATGACGACGTTTCCTCCGCTATGACGTCGTTTCCTCCGCTATGACGACGTTTCCTCCGCTATGACGACGTTTCCTCCGCTCTGACGTCGTTTCGTCCGCTCTGACGACGTTTCCTCCGCTCTTGACGACGTTTCCTCCGTTCTGACGACGTTTCCTCCGCTATGACGTCGTTTCCTCCGCTCTGACGACGTTTCCTCCGCGATGACGACGTTTTCTCTGCTCTGATGACGTTTCCTCCGTTCTGACGACGTTTGCTCCGTTCTGACGACGTTTCCTCCGCTATGACAACGTTTCCTCCGTTCTGACGACGTTTCCTCCACTCTGACGACGTTTCCTCCGCTCTGATGACGTTTCCTCCGTTCTGACGACGTTTCCTCCGTTCTGACGACGTTCCATCCGCTATGACGACGTTTCCTCCGTTCTGATGACGTTTCCTCCGCTATGACGATGTTTCCTCTGCTCTGACGACGTTTCCTCCGCTCTGACGTCGTTTCCTCCCCTATGACGACGTTTTCTCCCCTATGACGACGTTTTCTCTGCTCTGACAACGTTTCCTCTGCTCTGACGACGTTTCCTCTGCTCTGACGTCGTTTCCTCTGCTCTGACGACGTTTCCTCTGCTGTGACGACGTTTCCTCCACGATGACGACGTTTCCTCCGTTCTGACGACGTTTCCTCCGCTATGACGACGTTTCCTCCGTTCTGACGACGTTTCCTCCGCTCTGACGACGTTTCCTCCGCTCTGACGACGTTTCCTCCACTATGACGTCGTTTCCTCCGCTCTGACGACGTTTCCTCCGCTCTGACGACGTTTCCTCCGCTCTGACGACGTTTCCTCCGTTCTGACGACGTTTCCTCCGTTCTGACGACGTTTCCTCCGCTATGACGTCGTTTCCTCCGCTCTGACGACGTTTCCTCCACGATGACGACGTTTTCTCTGCTCTGATGACGTTTCCTCCGTTCTGACGACGTTTCCTCCGTTCTGACGACGTTTCCTCCGTTCTGACGACGTTTCCTCCGCTATGACGACGTTTCCTCCGCTATGACGACGTTTCCTCCGCTCTGACGACGTTTCCTCCGCTCTGACGATGTTTCCTCCGCTCTGACGACGTTTCCTCCGCTCTGACGTCGTTTCCTCCCCTATGACGACGTTTCCTCCGCTCTGACGTCGTTTCCTCTGCTCTGACGACGTTTCCTCTGCTCTGACGACGTTTCCTCCACGATGACGACGTTTCCTCCGTTCTGACGACGTTTCCTCCGCTATGACGACGTTTCCTCCGCTCTGACGACGATTCCTCCGCTCTGACGATGTTTCCTCCGCTCTGACGATGTTTCCTCTGCTCTGACGACGTTTCCTCCGCTCTGACGTCTTTTCCTCCCCTATGACGACGTTTCCTCTGCTCTGACGACGTTTCCTCTGCTCTGACGTCGTTTCCTCTGCTCTGACGACGTTTCCTCTGCTCTGACGACGTTTCCTCTGCTCTGACGTCGTTTCCTCTGCTCTGACGTCGTTTCCTCTGCTCTGACGACGTTTCCTCTGCTGTGACGACGTTTCCTCCACGATGACGACGTTTCCTCCGTTCTGACGACGTTTCCTCCACTATGACGTCGTTTCCTCCGCTCTGACGACGTTTCCTCCGCTCTGACGACGTTTCCTCCGTTCTGACGACGTTTCCTCCGTTCTGACGACGTTTCCTCCGCTATGACGTCGTTTCCTCCGCTCTGACGACGTTTCCTCCACGATGACGACGTTTTCTCTGCTCTGATGACGTTTCCTCCGTTCTGACGACGTTTGCTCCGTTCTGACAACGTTTCCTCCGCTATGACAACGTTTCCTCCGTTCTGACGTTTCCTCTGCTCTGATGACGTTTCCTCCGTTCTGACGACGTTTGCTCCGTTCTGACGACGTTTCCTCCGTTCTGACGACGTTGCATCCGCTATGACGACGTTTCCTCCGTTCTGACGACGTTTCCTCCGCTATGACGACGTTTCCTCCGTTCTGACGACGTTTCCTCTGCTCTGACGACGTTTCCTCCGCTCTGACGTCGTTTCCTCCCCTATGACGACGTTTTCTCTGCTCTGACGACGTTTCCTCTGCTCTGACGACGTTTCCTCCGTTCTGACGACGTTTCCTCCGTTCTGACGACGTTTCCTCCGCTCTGACGACGTTTCCTCTGTTCTGACGACGTTTCCTCCGTTCTGACGACGTTTCCTCCGCTATGACGACGTTTCCTCCGCTCTGACGACGTTTCCTCCGCTATGACGACGTTTCCTCCGCTATGACGACGTTTCCTCCGCTCTGACGACGTTTCCTCCGCTCTGACGATGTTTCCTCTGCTCTGACGACGTTTCCTCCGCTCTGACGTCGTTTCCTCCCCTATGACGACGTTTCCTCCGCTCTGACGTCGTTTCCTCTGCTCTGACGACGTTTCCTCTGCTCTGACGACGTTTCCTCCACGATGACGACGTTTCCTCCGTTCTGACGACGTTTCCTCCGCTATGACGACGTTTCCTCCGCTCTGACGACGATTCCTCCGCTCTGACGATGTTTCCTCCGCTCTGACGATGTTTCCTCTGCTCTGACGACGTTTCCTCCGCTCTGACGTCTTTTCCTCCCCTATGACGACGTTTCCTCTGCTCTGACGACGTTTCCTCTGCTCTGACGTCGTTTCCTCTGCTCTGACGACGTTTCCTCTGCTCTGACGACGTTTCCTCTGCTCTGACGTCGTTTCCTCTGCTCTGACGTCGTTTCCTCTGCTCTGACGACGTTTCCTCTGCTGTGACGACGTTTCCTCCACGATGACGACGTTTCCTCCGTTCTGACGACGTTTCCTCCGCTATGACGACGTTTCCTCCGTTCTGACGACGTTTCCTCCGCTCTGACGACGTTTCCTCCGCTCTGACGACGTTTCCTCCACTATGACGTCGTTTCCTCCGCTCTGACGACGTTTCCTCCGCTCTGACGACGTTTCCTCCGCTCTGACGACGTTTCCTCCGCTCTGACGACGTTTCCTCCGTTCTGACGACGTTTCCTCCGCTATGACGTCGTTTCCTCCGCTCTGACGACGTTTCCTCCACGATGACGACGTTTTCTCTGCTCTGATGACGTTTCCTCCGTTCTGACGACGTTTGCTCCGTTCTGACAACGTTTCCTCCGCTATGACAACGTTTCCTCCGTTCTGACGTTTCCTCTGCTCTGATGACGTTTCCTCCGTTCTGACGACGTTTCCTCCGTTCTGACGACGTTTCATCCGCTATGACGACGTTTCCTCCGTTCTGACGACGTTTCCTCCGCTATGACGACGTTTCCTCCGCTATGACGACGTTTCCTCTGCTCTGACGACGTTTCCTCCGCTCTGACGTCGTTTCCTCCCCTATGACGACGTTTCCTCTGCTCTGACGTCGTTTCCTCTGCTCTGACGACGTTTCCTCTGCTCTGACGTCGTTTCCTCTGCTCTGACGTCGTTTCCTCTGCTCTGACGACGTTTCCTCTGCTCTGACGACGTTTCCTCCACTATGACGACGTTTCCTCCACGATGACGACGTTTTCTCCGCTATGACGACGTTTCCTCCGCTATGACGACGTTTCCTCCGTTCTGACGACGTTTCCTCCGCTATGACGTCGTTTCCTCCGCTATGACGTCGTTTCCTCCGCTCTGACGACGTTTCCTCCGTTCTGACGACGTTTCCTCCGCTATGACGACGTTTCCTCCGCTCTGACGACGTTTCCTCCGTTCTGACGACGTTTCCTCCGCTATGACGACGTTTCCTCCGCTCTGACGACGTTTCCTCTGCTCTGACGTGGTTTCCTCTGCTCTGACGACGTTTTCTCTGCTCTGACGACGTTTCCTCTGCTCTGACGTGGTTTCCTCTGCTCTGACGACGTTTCCTCTGCTCTGACGACGTTTCCTCCGCTATGACAACGTTTCCTCCGTTCTGACGACGTTTCCTCCACTCTGACGACGTTTCCTCCGCTCTGATGACGTTTCCTCCGTTCTGACGACGTTTCCTCCGTTCTGACGACGTTCCATCCGCTATGACGACGTTTCCTCCGTTCTGATGACGTTTCCTCCGCTATGACGATGTTTCCTCTGCTCTGACGACGTTTCCTCCGCTCTGACGTCGTTTCCTCCCCTATGACGACGTTTTCTCCCCTATGACGACGTTTTCTCTGCTCTGACGACGTTTCCTCCGCTCTGACGTCGTTTCCTCCGCTCTGACGACGTTTCCTCCGTTCTGACGACGTTTCCTCCGCTATGACGATGTTTCCTCCGCTATGACGACGTTTCCTCCGTTCTGACGACGTTTCCTCCACTATGACGTCGTTTCCTCCGTTCTGACGACGTTTCCTCCGCTCTGACGACGTTTCCTCCGCTATGACGACGTTTCCTCCGCTCTGACGACGTTTCCTCCGCTCTGACGACGTTTCCTCCGTTCTGACGACGTTTCCTCCGTTCTGACGACGTTTCCTCCGCTATGACGTCGTTTCCTCCGCTCTGACGACGTTTCCTCCACGATGACGACGTTTTCTCTGCTCTGATGACGTTTCCTCCGTTCTGACGACGTTTGCTCCGTTCTGACAACGTTTCCTCCGCTATGACAACGTTTCCTCCGTTCTGACGTTTCCTCTGCTCTGATGACGTTTCCTCCGTTCTGACGACGTTTTCTCCGTTCTGACGACGTTTCATCCGCTATGACGACGTTTCCTCCGTTCTGACGACGTTTCCTCCGCTATGACGACGTTTCCTCCGCTATGACGACGTTTCCTCTGCTCTGACGACGTTTCCTCCGCTCTGACGTCGTTTCCTCCCCTATGACGACGTTTTCTCTGCTCTGACGACGTTTCCTCTGCTCTTACGTCGTTTCCTCTGCTCTGACGACGTTTCCTCTGCTCTGACGTCGTTTCCTCTGCTCTGACGTCGTTTCCTCTGCTCTGACGACGTTTCCTCTGCTCTGACGACGTTTCCTCCACGATGACGACGTTTTCTCCACGATGACGACGTTTTCTCTGCTCTGACGACGTTTCCTCTGCTCTGATGACGTTTCCTCCGCTATGACGACGTTTCCTCCGTTCTGACGACGTTTCCTCCGCTTTGACGACGTTTCCTCCGCTCTGACGACGTTTCCTCCGCTCTGACGACGTTTCCTCCGCTATGACGACGTTTCCTCCGTTCTGACGACGTTTCCTCCACTATGACGTCGTTTCCTCCGCTCTGACGACGTTTCCTCCGTTCTGACGACGTTTCCTCCGCTATGACGACGTTTCCTCCGCTATGACGACGTTTCCTCCGTTCTGACGACGTTTCCTCCGCTCTGACGACGTTTCCTCGGCTATGACGACGTTTCCTCCGCTATGACGTCGTTTCCTCCGCTCTGATGACGTTTCCTCCGTTTTGACGACGTTTCCTCCACTATGACGTCGTTTCCTCCGCTCTGACGTCGTTTCCTCCGCTCTGACGACGTTTCCTCCGTTCTGACGACGTTTCCTCCGCTATGACGTCGTTTCCTCCGCTATGACGTCGTTTCCTCCGCTCTGACGACGTTTCCTCCGTTCTGACGACGTTTCCTCCGCTATGACGACGTTTCCTCCGCTCTGACGACGTTTCCTCCGCTATGACGACGTTTCCTCCGCTCTGACGACGTTTCCTCCGTTCTGACGACGTTTCCTCCGTTCTGACGACGTTTCCTCCGCTATGACGTCGTTTCCTCCGCTCTGACGACGTTTCCTCCACGATGACGACGTTTTCTCTGCTCTGATGACGTTTCCTCCGTTCTGACGACGTTTGCTCCGTTCTGACAACGTTTCCTCCGCTATGACAACGTTTCCTCCGTTCTGACGTTTCCTCTGCTCTGATGACGTTTCCTCCGTTCTGACGACGTTTTCTCCGTTCTGACGACGTTTCATCCGCTATGACGACGTTTCCTCCGTTCTGACGACGTTTCCTCCGCTATGACGACGTTTCCTCCGCTATGACGACGTTTCCTCTGCTCTGACGACGTTTCCTCCGCTCTGACGTCGTTTCCTCCCCTATGACGACGTTTTCTCTGCTCTGACGACGTTTCCTCTGCTCTTACGTCGTTTCCTCTGCTCTGACGACGTTTCCTCTGCTCTGACGTCGTTTCCTCTGCTCTGACGTCGTTTCCTCTGCTCTGACGACGTTTCCTCTGCTCTGACGACGTTTCCTCCACGATGACGACGTTTTCTCCACGATGACGACGTTTTCTCTGCTCTGACGACGTTTCCTCTGCTCTGATGACGTTTCCTCCGCTATGACGACGTTTCCTCCGTTCTGACGACGTTTCCTCCGCTTTGACGACGTTTCCTCCGCTCTGACGACGTTTCCTCCGCTCTGACGACGTTTCCTCCGCTATGACGACGTTTCCTCCGTTCTGACGACGTTTCCTCCACTATGACGTCGTTTCCTCCGCTCTGACGACGTTTCCTCCGTTCTGACGACGTTTCCTCCGCTATGACGACGTTTCCTCCGCTATGACGACGTTTCCTCCGTTCTGACGACGTTTCCTCCGCTCTGACGACGTTTCCTCCGCTATGACGACGTTTCCTCCGCTATGACGTCGTTTCCTCCGCTCTGATGACGTTTCCTCCGTTTTGACGACGTTTCCTCCACTATGACGTCGTTTCCTCCGCTCTGACGTCGTTTCCTCCGCTCTGACGACGTTTCCTCCGTTCTGACGACGTTTCCTCCGCTATGACGACGTTTCCTCCACTATGACGACGTTTCCTCCACGATGACGACGTTTTCTCCGCTATGACGACGTTTCCTCCGCTATGACGACGTTTCCTCCGTTCTGACGACGTTTCCTCCGCTATGACGTCGTTTCCTCCGCTATGACGTCGTTTCCTCCGCTCTGACGACGTTTCCTCCGTTCTGACGACGTTTCCTCCGCTATGACGACGTTTCCTCCGCTCTGACGACGTTTCCTCCGTTCTGACGACGTTTCCTCCGCTATGACGACGTTTCCTCCGCTCTGACGACGTTTCCTCCGCTCTGACGATGTTTCCTCCGCTCTGACGACGTTTCCTCCGCTCTGACGTCGTTTCCTCCCCTATGACGACGTTTTCTCTGCTCTGACGACGTTTCCTCTGCTCTGACGTGGTTTCCTCTGCTCTGACGACGTTTCCTCTGCTCTGACGTGGTTTCCTCTGCTCTGACGTCGTTTCCTCCGTTCAGACGTTTCCTCCGCTCTGATGACGTTTCCTCCGTTCTGACGACGTTTTCTCCGTTCTGACGACGTTTCATCCGCTATGACGACGTTTCCTCCGTTCTGACGACGTTTCCTCCGCTATGACGACGTTTCCTCCGCTATGACGACGTTTCCTCTGCTCTGACGACGTTTCCTCCGCTCTGACGTCGTTTCCTCCCCTATGACGACGTTTTCTCTGCTCTGACGACGTTTCCTCTGCTCTTACGTCGTTTCCTCTGCTCTGACGACGTTTCCTCTGCTCTGACGTCGTTTCCTCTGCTCTGACGTCGTTTCCTCTGCTCTGACGACGTTTCCTCTGCTCTGACGACGTTTCCTCCACGATGACGACGTTTTCTCCACGATGACGACGTTTTCTCTGCTCTGACGACGTTTCCTCTGCTCTGATGACGTTTCCTCCGCTATGACGACGTTTCCTCCGTTCTGACGACGTTTCCTCCGCTTTGACGACGTTTCCTCCGCTCTGACGACGTTTCCTCCGCTCTGACGACGTTTCCTCCGCTATGACGACGTTTCCTCCGTTCTGACGACGTTTCCTCCACTATGACGTCGTTTCCTCCGCTCTGACGACGTTTCCTCCGTTCTGACGACGTTTCCTCCGCTATGACGACGTTTCCTCCGCTATGACGACGTTTCCTCCGTTCTGACGACGTTTCCTCCGCTCTGACGACGTTTCCTCCGCTATGACGACGTTTCCTCCGCTATGACGACGTTTCCTCCGCTATGACGTCGTTTCCTCCGCTCTGATGACGTTTCCTCCGTTTTGACGACGTTTCCTCCACTATGACGTCGTTTCCTCCGCTCTGACGTCGTTTCCTCCGCTCTGACGACGTTTCCTCCGTTCTGACGACGTTTCCTCCGCTATGACGACGTTTCCTCCACTATGACGACGTTTCCTCCACGATGACGACGTTTTCTCCGCTATGACGACGTTTCCTCCGCTATGACGACGTTTCCTCCGTTCTGACGACGTTTCCTCCGCTATGACGTCGTTTCCTCCGCTATGACGTCGTTTCCTCCGCTCTGACGACGTTTCCTCCGTTCTGACGACGTTTCCTCCGCTATGACGACGTTTCCTCCGCTCTGACGACGTTTCCTCCGTTCTGACGACGTTTCCTCCGCTATGACGACGTTTCCTCCGCTCTGACGACGTTTCCTCCGCTCTGACGACGTTTCCTCCGCTCTGACGATGTTTCCTCCGCTCTGACGACGTTTCCTCCGCTCTGACGTCGTTTTCTCTGCTCTGACGACGTTTCCTCTGCTCTGACGTGGTTTCCTCTGCTCTGACGACGTTTCCTCTGCTCTGACGTGGTTTCCTCTGCTCTGACGTCGTTTCCTCTGCTCTGACGACGTTTCCTCTGCTGTGACGACGTTTCCTCCGCTATGACGACGTTTCCTCCGTTCTGACGACGTTTCCTCCGCTATGACGACGTTTCCTCCGTTCTGACGATGTTTCCTCCGCTCTGACGACGTTTCCTCCGCTCTGACGACGTTTCCTCCGCTCTGACGACGTTTCCTCCGCTATGACGACGTTTCCTCCGCTATGACGTCGTTTCCTCCGCTATGACGACGTTTCCTCCACTATGACGACGTTTCCTCCGCTCTGACGTCGTTTCCTCCGCTCTGACGACGTTTCCTCCGCTCTGACGACGTTTCCTCCGCTCTGACGACGTTTCCTCCGTTCTGACGACGTTTCCTCCGTTCTGACGACGTTTCCTCCGTTCTGACGACGTTTCCTCCGCTCTGACGACGTTTCCTCCGCTCTGACGACGTTTCCTCCGCTCTGACGACGTTTCCTCCGCTATGACGACGTTTCCTCCGTTCTGACGACGTTTCCTCCACTATGACGTCGTTTCCTCCGCTCTGACGACGTTTCCTCCGTTCTGACGACGTTTCCTCCGCTATGACGACGTTTCCTCCGCTATGACGACGTTTCCTCCGTTCTGACGACGTTTCCTCCGCTCTGACGACGTTTCCTCGGCTATGACGACGTTTCCTCCGCTATGACGTCGTTTCCTCCGCTCTGATGACGTTTCCTCCGTTTTGACGACGTTTCCTCCACTATGACGTCGTTTCCTCCGCTCTGACGTCGTTTCCTCCGCTCTGACGACGTTTCCTCCGTTCTGACGACGTTTCCTCCGCTATGACGACGTTTCCTCCACTATGACGACGTTTCCTCCACGATGACGACGTTTTCTCCGCTATGACGACGTTTCCTCCGCTATGACGACGTTTCCTCCGTTCTGACGACGTTTCCTCCGCTATGACGTCGTTTCCTCCGCTATGACGTCGTTTCCTCCGCTCTGACGACGTTTCCTCCGTTCTGACGACGTTTCCTCCGCTATGACGACGTTTCCTCCGCTCTGACGACGTTTCCTCCGCTATGACGACGTTTCCTCCGCTCTGACGACGTTTCCTCCGTTCTGACGACGTTTCCTCCGTTCTGACGACGTTTCCTCCGCTATGACGTCGTTTCCTCCGCTCTGACGACGTTTCCTCCACGATGACGACGTTTTCTCTGCTCTGATGACGTTTCCTCCGTTCTGACGACGTTTGCTCCGTTCTGACAACGTTTCCTCCGCTATGACAACGTTTCCTCCGTTCTGACGTTTCCTCTGCTCTGATGACGTTTCCTCCGTTCTGACGACGTTTTCTCCGTTCTGACGACGTTTCATCCGCTATGACGACGTTTCCTCCGTTCTGACGACGTTTCCTCCGCTATGACGACGTTTCCTCCGCTATGACGACGTTTCCTCTGCTCTGACGACGTTTCCTCCGCTCTGACGTCGTTTCCTCCCCTATGACGACGTTTTCTCTGCTCTGACGACGTTTCCTCTGCTCTTACGTCGTTTCCTCTGCTCTGACGACGTTTCCTCTGCTCTGACGTCGTTTCCTCTGCTCTGACGTCGTTTCCTCTGCTCTGACGACGTTTCCTCTGCTCTGACGACGTTTCCTCCACGATGACGACGTTTTCTCCACGATGACGACGTTTTCTCTGCTCTGACGACGTTTCCTCTGCTCTGATGACGTTTCCTCCGCTATGACGACGTTTCCTCCGTTCTGACGACGTTTCCTCCGCTTTGACGACGTTTCCTCCGCTCTGACGACGTTTCCTCCGCTCTGACGACGTTTCCTCCGCTATGACGACGTTTCCTCCGTTCTGACGACGTTTCCTCCACTATGACGTCGTTTCCTCCGCTCTGACGACGTTTCCTCCGTTCTGACGACGTTTCCTCCGCTATGACGACGTTTCCTCCGCTATGACGACGTTTCCTCCGTTCTGACGACGTTTCCTCCGCTCTGACGACGTTTCCTCCGCTATGACGACGTTTCCTCCGCTATGACGTCGTTTCCTCCGCTCTGATGACGTTTCCTCCGTTTTGACGACGTTTCCTCCACTATGACGTCGTTTCCTCCGCTCTGACGTCGTTTCCTCCGCTCTGACGACGTTTCCTCCGTTCTGACGACGTTTCCTCCGCTATGACGACGTTTCCTCCACTATGACGACGTTTCCTCCACGATGACGACGTTTTCTCCGCTATGACGACGTTTCCTCCGCTATGACGACGTTTCCTCCGTTCTGACGACGTTTCCTCCGCTATGACGTCGTTTCCTCCGCTATGACGTCGTTTCCTCCGCTCTGACGACGTTTCCTCCGTTCTGACGACGTTTCCTCCGCTATGACGACGTTTCCTCCGCTCTGACGACGTTTCCTCCGTTCTGACGACGTTTCCTCCGCTATGACGACGTTTCCTCCGCTCTGACGACGTTTCCTCCGCTCTGACGATGTTTCCTCCGCTCTGACGACGTTTCCTCCGCTCTGACGTCGTTTCCTCCCCTATGACGACGTTTTCTCTGCTCTGACGACGTTTCCTCTGCTCTGACGTGGTTTCCTCTGCTCTGACGACGTTTCCTCTGCTCTGACGTGGTTTCCTCTGCTCTGACGTCGTTTCCTCCGTTCAGACGTTTCCTCCGCTCTGATGACGTTTCCTCCGTTCTGACGACGTTTTCTCCGTTCTGACGACGTTTCATCCGCTATGACGACGTTTCCTCCGTTCTGACGACGTTTCCTCCGCTATGACGACGTTTCCTCCGCTATGACGACGTTTCCTCTGCTCTGACGACGTTTCCTCCGCTCTGACGTCGTTTCCTCCCCTATGACGACGTTTTCTCTGCTCTGACGACGTTTCCTCTGCTCTTACGTCGTTTCCTCTGCTCTGACGACGTTTCCTCTGCTCTGACGTCGTTTCCTCTGCTCTGACGTCGTTTCCTCTGCTCTGACGACGTTTCCTCTGCTCTGACGACGTTTCCTCCACGATGACGACGTTTTCTCCACGATGACGACGTTTTCTCTGCTCTGACGACGTTTCCTCTGCTCTGATGACGTTTCCTCCGCTATGACGACGTTTCCTCCGTTCTGACGACGTTTCCTCCGCTTTGACGACGTTTCCTCCGCTCTGACGACGTTTCCTCCGCTCTGACGACGTTTCCTCCGCTATGACGACGTTTCCTCCGTTCTGACGACGTTTCCTCCACTATGACGTCGTTTCCTCCGCTCTGACGACGTTTCCTCCGTTCTGACGACGTTTCCTCCGCTATGACGACGTTTCCTCCGCTATGACGACGTTTCCTCCGTTCTGACGACGTTTCCTCCGCTCTGACGACGTTTCCTCCGCTATGACGACGTTTCCTCCGCTATGACGTCGTTTCCTCCGCTCTGATGACGTTTCCTCCGTTTTGACGACGTTTCCTCCACTATGACGTCGTTTCCTCCGCTCTGACGTCGTTTCCTCCGCTCTGACGACGTTTCCTCCGTTCTGACGACGTTTCCTCCGCTATGACGACGTTTCCTCCACTATGACGACGTTTCCTCCACGATGACGACGTTTTCTCCGCTATGACGACGTTTCCTCCGCTATGACGACGTTTCCTCCGTTCTGACGACGTTTCCTCCGCTATGACGTCGTTTCCTCCGCTATGACGTCGTTTCCTCCGCTCTGACGACGTTTCCTCCGTTCTGACGACGTTTCCTCCGCTATGACGACGTTTCCTCCGCTCTGACGACGTTTCCTCCGTTCTGACGACGTTTCCTCCGCTATGACGACGTTTCCTCCGCTCTGACGACGTTTCCTCCGCTCTGACGATGTTTCCTCCGCTCTGACGACGTTTCCTCCGCTCTGACGTCGTTTCCTCCCCTATGACGACGTTTTCTCTGCTCTGACGACGTTTCCTCTGCTCTGACGTGGTTTCCTCTGCTCTGACGACGTTTCCTCTGCTCTGACGTGGTTTCCTCTGCTCTGACGTCGTTTCCTCTGCTCTGACGACGTTTCCTCTGCTGTGACGACGTTTCCTCCGCTATGACGACGTTTCCTCCGTTCTGACGACGTTTCCTCCGCTATGACGACGTTTCCTCCGTTCTGACGATGTTTCCTCCGCTCTGACGACGTTTCCTCCGCTCTGACGACGTTTCCTCCGCTCTGACGACGTTTCCTCCGCTATGACGACGTTTCCTCCGCTATGACGTCGTTTCCTCCGCTATGACGACGTTTCCTCCACTATGACGACGTTTCCTCCGCTCTGACGTCGTTTCCTCCGCTCTGACGACGTTTCCTCCGCTCTGACGACGTTTCCTCCGCTCTGACGACGTTTCCTCCGTTCTGACGACGTTTCCTCCGTTCTGACGACGTTTCCTCCGTTCTGACGACGTTTCCTCCGCTCTGACGACGTTTCCTCCGCTCTGACGACGTTTCCTCCGCTCTGACGACGTTTCCTCCGCTCTGACGACGTTTCCTCCGCTCTGACGACGTTTCCTCCGCTCTGACGTCGTTTCCTCCCCTATGACGACGTTTTCTCTGCTCTGACGACGTTTCCTCTGCTCTGACGACGTTTCCTCTGCTCTGACGTGGTTTCCTCTGCTCTGACGTCGTTTCCTCCGTTCTGACGTTTCCTCTGCTCTGATGACGTTTCCTCCGTTCTGACGACGTTTTCTCCGTTCTGACGACGTTTCATCCGCTATGACGACGTTTCCTCCGTTCTGACGACGTTTCCTCCGTTCTGACGACGTTTCCTCCGCTATGACGACGTTTCCTCCGCTATGACGACGTTTCCTCTGCTCTGACGACGTTTCCTCCGCTCTGACGTCGTTTCCTCCCCTATGACGACGTTTTCTCTGCTCTGACGACGTTTCCTCTGCTCTTACGTCGTTTCCTCTGCTCTGACGACGTTTCCTCTGCTCTGACGTCGTTTCCTCTGCTCTGACGTCGTTTCCTCTGCTCTGACGACGTTTCCTCTGCTCTGACGACGTTTCCTCCACGATGACGACGTTTTCTCCACGATGACGACGTTTTCTCTGCTCTGACGACGTTTTCTCTGCTCTGACGTCGTTTCCTCTGCTCTGACGACGTTTCCTCCGTTCTGACGACGTTTCCTCCGCTATGACGACGTTTCCTCCACTATGACGACGTTTCCTCCACGATGACGACGTTTTCTCCGCTATGACGACGTTTCCTCCGTTCTGACGACGTTTCCTCCACTATGACGTCGTTTCCTCCGCTCTGACGACGTTTCCTCCGTTCTGACGACGTTTCCTCCGCTATGACGACGTTTCCTCCGCTATGACGACGTTTCCTCCGTTCTGACGACGTTTCCTCCGCTCTGACGACGTTTCCTCCGCTATGACGACGTTTCCTCCGCTATGACGACGTTTCCTCCGCTATGACGTCGTTTCCTCCGCTCTGATGACGTTTCCTCCGTTTTGACGACGTTTCCTCCACTATGACGTCGTTTCCTCCGCTCTGACGTCGTTTCCTCCGCTCTGACGACGTTTCCTCCGTTCTGACGACGTTTCCTCCGCTATGACGACGTTTCCTCCACTATGACGACGTTTCCTCCACGATGACGACGTTTTCTCCGCTATGACGACGTTTCCTCCGCTATGACGACGTTTCCTCCGTTCTGACGATGTTTCCTCCGCTATGACGTCGTTTCCTCCGCTATGACGTCGTTTCCTCCGCTCTGACGACGTTTCCTCCGTTCTGACGACGTTTCCTCCGCTATGACGACGTTTCCTCCGCTCTGACGACGTTTCCTCCGTTCTGACGACGTTTCCTCCGCTATGACGACGTTTCCTCCGCTCTGACGACGTTTCCTCCGCTCTGACGATGTTTCCTCCGCTCTGACGACGTTTCCTCCGCTCTGACGTCGTTTCCTCCCCTATGACGACGTTTTCTCTGCTCTGACGACGTTTCCTCTGCTCTGACGTGGTTTCCTCTGCTCTGACGACGTTTCCTCTGCTCTGACGTGGTTTCCTCTGCTCTGACGTCGTTTCCTCCGTTCTGACGTTTCCTCTGCTCTGATGACGTTTCCTCCGTTCTGACGACGTTTTCTCCGTTCTGACGACGTTTCATCCGCTATGACGACGTTTCCTCCGTTCTGACGACGTTTCCTCCGCTATGACGACGTTTCCTCCGCTATGACGACGTTTCCTCTGCTCTGACGACGTTTCCTCCGCTCTGACGTCGTTTCCTCCCCTATGACGACGTTTTCTCTGCTCTGACGACGTTTCCTCTGCTCTTACGTCGTTTCCTCTGCTCTGACGACGTTTCCTCTGCTCTGACGTCGTTTCCTCTGCTCTGACGTCGTTTCCTCTGCTCTGACGACGTTTCCTCTGCTCTGACGACGTTTCCTCCACGATGACGACGTTTTCTCCACGATGACGACGTTTTCTCTGCTCTGACGACGTTTCCTCTGCTCTGATGACGTTTCCTCCGCTATGACGACGTTTCCTCCGTTCTGACGACGTTTCCTCCGCTTTGACGACGTTTCCTCCGCTCTGACGACGTTTCCTCCGCTCTGACGACGTTTCCTCCGCTATGACGACGTTTCCTCCGTTCTGACGACGTTTCCTCCACTATGACGTCGTTTCCTCCACTATGACGTCGTTTCCTCCGTTCTGACGACGTTTCCTCCGCTATGACGACGTTTCCTCCGCTATGACGACGTTTCCTCCGTTCTGACGACGTTTCCTCCGCTCTGACGACGTTTCCTCCGCTATGACGACGTTTCCTCCGCTATGACGACGTTTCCTCCGCTATGACGTCGTTTCCTCCGCTCTGATGACGTTTCCTCCGTTTTGACGACGTTTCCTCCACTATGACGTCGTTTCCTCCGCTCTGACGTCGTTTCCTCCGCTCTGACGACGTTTCCTCCGCTCTGACGACGTTTCCTCCGCTATGACGACGTTTCCTCCACTATGACGACGTTTCCTCCACGATGACGACGTTTTCTCCGCTATGACGACGTTTCCTCCGCTATGACGACGTTTCCTCCGCTATGACGACGTTTCCTCCGCTATGACGTCGTTTCCTCCGCTATGACGTCGTTTCCTCCGCTCTGACGACGTTTCCTCCGTTCTGACGACGTTTCCTCCGCTATGACGACGTTTCCTCCGCTCTGACGACGTTTCCTCCGTTCTGACGACGTTTCCTCCGCTATGACGACGTTTCCTCCGCTCTGACGACGTTTCCTCCGCTCTGACGATGTTTCCTCCGCTCTGACGACGTTTCCTCCGCTCTGACGTCGTTTCCTCCCCTATGACGACGTTTTCTCTGCTCTGACGACGTTTCCTCTGCTCTGACGTGGTTTCCTCTGCTCTGACGACGTTTCCTCTGCTCTGACGTGGTTTCCTCTGCTCTGACGTCGTTTCCTCTGCTCTGACGACGTTTCCTCTGCTGTGACGACGTTTCCTCCGCTATGACGACGTTTCCTCCGTTCTGACGACGTTTCCTCCGCTATGACGACGTTTCCTCCGTTCTGACGATGTTTCCTCCGCTCTGACGACGTTTCCTCCGCTCTGACGACGTTTCCTCCGCTCTGACGACGTTTCCTCCGCTATGACGACGTTTCCTCCGCTATGACGTCGTTTCCTCCGCTATGACGACGTTTCCTCCGCTATGACGACGTTTCCTCCGCTCTGACGTCGTTTCCTCCGCTCTGACGACGTTTCCTCCGCTCTGACGACGTTTCCTCCGTTCTGACGATGTTTCCTCCGCTATGACGTCGTTTCCTCCGCTCTGACGACGTTTCCTCCGCTCTGACGACGTTTCCTCCACGATGACGACGTTTCCTCCCCTATGACGACGTTTTCTCTGCTCTGACGACGTTTCCTCTGCTCTGACGTGGTTTCCTCTGCTCTGACGACGTTTCCTCTGCTCTGACGTGGTTTCCTCTGCTCTGACGTCGTTTCCTCTGCTCTGACGACGTTTCCTCTGCTGTGACGACGTTTCCTCCGCTATGACGACGTTTCCTCCGTTCTGACGACGTTTCCTCCGCTATGACGACGTTTCCTCCGTTCTGACGATGTTTCCTCCGCTCTGACGACGTTTCCTCCGCTCTGACGACGTTTCCTCCGCTCTGACGACGTTTCCTCCGCTATGACGACGTTTCCTCCGCTATGACGTCGTTTCCTCCGCTATGACGACGTTTCCTCCACTATGACGACGTTTCCTCCGCTCTGACGTCGTTTCCTCCGCTCTGACGACGTTTCCTCCGCTCTGACGACGTTTCCTCCGTTCTGACGATGTTTCCTCCGCTATGACGTCGTTTCCTCCGCTCTGACGACGTTTCCTCCGCTCTGACGACGTTTCCTCCACGATGACGACGTTTTCTCTGCTCTGATGACGTTTCCTCCGTTCTGACGACGTTTGCTCCGTTCTGACGACGTTTCCTCCGCTATGACAACGTTTCCTCCGTTCTGACGACGTTTCCTCCACTCTGACGACGTTTCCTCCGCTCTGATGACGTTTCCTCCGTTCTGACGACGTTTCCTCCGTTCTGACGACGTTCCATCCGCTATGACGACGTTTCCTCCGTTCTGATGACGTTTCCTCCGCTATGACGATGTTTCCTCTGCTCTGACGACGTTTCCTCCGCTCTGACGTCGTTTCCTCCCCTATGACGACGTTTTCTCCCCTATGACGACGTTTTCTCTGCTCTGACGACGTTTCCTCCGCTCTGACGTCGTTTCCTCTGCTCTGACGACGTTTCCTCCGTTCTGACGACGTTTCCTCCGCTATGACGATGTTTCCTCCGCTATGACGACGTTTCCTCCGTTCTGACGACGTTTCCTCCACTATGACGTCGTTTCCTCCGTTCTGACGACGTTTCCTCCGCTCTGACGACGTTTCCTCCGCTATGACGACGTTTCCTCCGCTATGACGTCGTTTCCTCCGCTCTGACGACGTTTCGTCCGCTGTGACGACGTTTCCTCCATTCTGACGACGTTTCCTCCGCTCTGACGACGTTTCCTCCACGATGACGACGTTTTCTATGCTCTGATGACGTTTCCTCCGTTCTGACGACGTTTCCTCCGCTATGACAACGTTTCCTCCGTTCTGACGACGTTTCCTCTGCTCTGATGACGTTTCCTCCGTTCTGACGACGTTTCATCCGCTATGACGACGTTTCCTCCGTTCTGACGACGTTTCCTCCGCTATGACGACGTTTCCTGCGCGCTGCGTCTCCACCGTCTTCCTCCCCTTTTTACGACATGAAAACATCCCTGGGATCGTCGGCTGGAGGAAGATTCCGACCCTGAACGGTTGTTTCTTTGCCCCACAGCACAGCTGCCAGCCGAACCTGTTCATCCAGAACGTCTTCACCGACTCCCACGACCCCGACTTCCCCGTCGCTGCCTTCTTCACCAGCAGGTGAGGAAGAGGAGTCAGATGGTAGCGACTGTCGCTACCACAGGTGGTTTTCATCACCGTCTGTTTTCCTGTCAGGGTTGTGAAGGCCGGGACCGAGCTCACCTGGGATTACTCCGCCGACGATGACGACGCCTCCGGGCAGAAACAGGAAGTCCCTTGTCTGTGCCGTAGCGACGGTTGCCGTGGATGGCTTCACCTGGAGGAGAACCTGTGTGACGTCTGTGACGCTGAAGGTCCTGCAGCGTTGGAGGCTTCATGACTTTTTACATGTCTACACGCAGATCTATGAACCTTTTCTACCGACGTTTGTAATAAAATATTTTCACACCAAACTCCTCTTCATATTTACTCAGTTACAGGTCGTTATGACAACCAGCACAGTGTTCAGAGACGGACAGAACTGGTCCTGCTCCAGGGCCAGAACCCTACAGGTTTTCCATGTGTCCCTGCTCAGATACACCTGACTCAAACGAATCGGTTTTCCACAACTGTTTGGTCCACGTAATGGAAGGCAGGTGTGGGAACAGGAGTTTATGGAAAACCAGCAGGACGGCGGAACATGACGACCGGTTTTTAGACACCACTGATATAAGATGAATGCAGGACCAGAAGCCTCGTCTATAAACCTGCGTAGCAACGATGACTCCAGGCGGCGTCCGTACGGAAAACAGGGAAACCGTCCTGGTTTCTAAAGCAGCACGTCCCACGCCTGTTTCCTTTATAAATCAGGATCAACAGTGAGTTTAACACGGAGAGGGAACATCTGGCCACGCCCACATGTTGGCTATAAAAGGTCAGGCGCCCTGATAAATATTAATGATCTCATTTCCATGACGGTTCAGCAGGAAAAAAGCAAAAAAAAAAAAAAAGGAATTTTCTGGGAAATGAGGAAGAAATTCTAATAGATGAGGTTGTAAAATGTAAAAGTATTTTATCTGGTGGAGACGGGATGGACATCAGCACCACCAGAAAGACAGAGGAGGTCAGCAGGGGACAGATGCTGTCAGCGTCTCATCAGACCACCGGACTTATCCAGAAAGGACAAATAAAGTGGTCAGACAATAAAATGTAGGGAGAAAGTGCATCTTGGTCCACAGGAGGAGGAAGGGGGGGCGCTGCCCACTCCCACAGATTAGAAGCTGGCGGGAAAATGAAGGAGTCCAGAGATACGCTGGAACAAAATGCTCCTTTGTTTCACTTTATACAATAAATGTACATAAATGAGACGTCTCTGACTCCAGTTTATTTACTGGGAACATACTGGTGTTCCTGTGTGTCCCAGCTGGGTTGCAGCGCTGCAGATGTAGTCGGAGGGGGGGGGGCAGTGGTTCCACCTTGTGTCCTAGCTGCGGTGTTCTCGCAGAGGAACCAATAACTGCCATGAAGGAGGAGGAGCAGCAGATGGAGAGAAATAAACACCACCCTGACAGAAACCACACTAAAGATAAACTTGTGAATAAATGAGAATTCTCCACCTCTGATGTGTTGCATCACTCCATCTGCCCGATGGCCGCTACACCACGTCTGGCTGTGGAGAACATCGTTCTGTTCCTCTGCTCTGGGTTGGGAAAAGGAGCGGACCTGACCGGTCAGTCCCTTCCCTTTGGAAGGTGCCGGACTGGAGTCCAGAGTCTCCATGTTCCATGTCCACCAGCAGGGACAGATAAGCCACATTGGGGAGCATTTTATATCCAACCATCACTTCATGTTCTGTATCTGCAGGTGGAGGAAACACCTGATCAGCCTGATGATGGGCTGTTGTCATGGCGACACGTCATTTTAATGCAATTATTCATTTAGACTTTTATTATTATGGCAGCTTCTGTATGACTTATTGTGTGAAATGGTTTTTATAACATGTAGAACAGCTTCGTTTCAGAACAGATTTTAGTGGTTGATGTTTTTCGTGGTGGAGGAACAATATTAAATGTGCGGGTTTTTTTTTTTTTGGTTTTTTTTTTTGTTTTTGCAAATGTTGTTAATGTACGGCATTCGACGTAAAGGTTTATATTTGAATATTTTGATATATTATATTTTGAACAATTGTCTCAAATTTCACACCATTTCTTTGGTTTTGTTTTCTGCCTTTGGTGTCGCCGTTTCTCCAGATGTTGTCCGACACACCAGGGTCAGAGTTGGCGTGGAGGTCGGGACGTTTTACCGCCAAGTCGTGTTCTGATAAATCCCAGAAGTGGACTAGAATTAGTACGCCGGGTTTTATGTGCTCCAGCTTTTTAAATGAGGCTCCTGAACATGGACTGGAGCTCTGACCTCTCTCGCTGCTTTTGTCAGATATAATTTAACTTGATTGATTTTTACATTATTATTATATGTAGATGTGATTTATAGTTTGTAGTTTGATTTTCTACATTATGGAAAAGCCACGGTGCCGCTTTTATTTCAGTGGAGTGAAGTCTCTTCTTACTTCCTCCTGCTTTTATTCTGACACTCCGAAGCGGAAGTGGTGCTATTGTTTATATCCGCTGCTCCTCTCCGGTCGCGCGACTGTCCTCCACACCTGACCATGACCGCTCTCCTCCTGCTCCTCCTCCTCCTCGGCTCCTGCTCGGCCTCCGTCTGCAGGTTCCACATCCCACCGCACGAGCAGGTGGCCCGGGTCGCGCGCTTCGTGGCCCACCACTGCGACTGGGCCTCCATGGCCACCATCTCCTCCCACAAGCCGGTGGAGGGCCAGCCGTTCTCCAACGTCTTCTCCTTCAGCGACGGGCCCCCCGGCACCAGCTCCGGGGTTCCCTACATGTACCTGACCCGCATGGAGGTCTCCGTCCAGGACCTGCAGGTCGGTTCACAGCTGGTGGGATGGAAACTTTCATGTAGTTTTACTGGTAAATAATAAAAACTTTTTATGTAATCACTCTGAAGTCACGTAACACGTGACTCAGCAGTTTCTGCACACAGTGACTCAGCAGTTTCTGCACACAGTGACTCAGCAGTTTCTGACTCAGCAGTTTCTGGTCACATGATGAAGCAGAAGTAAAGATAAGAAGTTCACTCTCGTGATACCAACTCAGCAAACTCTTTATTTTCTCAGGAAATTATTCATTTTAAACAATAATTTCTTAATTTTCTCCAAAAAATATTTTTATTGATCAAATTTGTTTATTTTTTGAGTTCATCCTTTTTGATTCTATCTTATTTTAATCTGTTTTAATTTCATAAAAGCACCTCATGAATCACAGAAGGAAAATACATTTTAAACAAGTTTATTTTATTATATTTATGATTGAATTAATTTGTAACATTTTCATTTGTGGGGCGGTAAACACTGTTAAACCGCATCGGGGCGGTGAACACTGTTAAACTGCATTGGGGCGGTGAACACTGTTAAACCGCATCGGGGCGGTGAACACTGTTAAACAGCATCGGGGCGGTGAATACTGTTAAACCGCATCGGGGCGGTGAACACTGTTAAACCGCATCGGGGCGGTGAACACTGTTAAACCGCATCGGGGCGGTGAACACTGTTAAACCGCATCGGGGCGTTGAACACTGTTAAACCGCATCGGGGCGGTGAACACTGTTAAACAGCATCGGGGCGGTGAACACTGTCAAACCGCATCGGGGCGGTGAAAAACTGTTAAACCGCATCGGGGCGGTGAAAAACTGTTAAACCGCATCGGGGCGGTGAACACTGTTAAACCGTATCGGTGCGGTGAACACTGTCAAACCGCATCGGGGCGGTGAACACTGTTAAACTGTATCGGGGCGGTGAACACTGTCAAACCGCATCGGGGCGGTGAACACTGTCATACCGCATCGGGGCGGTGAAAAACTGTTAAACCGCATCGGGGCGGCGAACACTGTCAAACCGCATCGGGGCGGCGAACACTGTCAAACCGCATCGGGGCGGCGAACACTGTCAAACCGCATCGGGGCGGCGAACACTGTCAAACCGCATCGGGGCGGCGAACACTGTCAAACCGCATCGGGGCGGCGAACACTGTCAAACCGCATCGGGGCGGCGAACACTGTCAAACCGCATCGGGGCGGTGAACACTGTCAAAGCGCATTGGGGCGGTGAAAAACTGTTAAACCGCATCGCACTCTGAATTTGTTGTCCTTTTTTAAAAACAGAAAACGCTGTTTCAGAAAAGGTTTTGTGTAAAACGATTATTTAGTTCAACCCACCAGTTTTTCTGCTCGTTGTTACATAATTTCTGCTCTTTGGTTTCAGGGAGGAAGTTATGAAACGACTAAACTGATGTTGGGACATAGAGCTGGAGACAGACAGAAGTATTATGTCTATGTTCAGGCTAAAGTTAACCAGCTGATGGCTAACTGCCCCAGTATAACATACTGGTAGTCTTATCTGGGCTGCTGGGCGACGTGGATACGTGTGTAGCGGCGTTTATAACGGTAAAATCAGCATCTCAGGGGTTAGACGTGGGTTTCCTCTGTATACCCGCGTATATCTGGACTGCACCAGGGCGGCAAGCTAACATCAAGGTCGAGTAAAGTTTTTACCAGGATTTAAAGGAATGTGGAGATCTGGAGACGGTCTGAACGTTGTGCGGGAGATCGCTGTGGCACAATTAATCAAATATTGATTGTGATCATGATTTTGTGTCCATGATTAAATAAACGTGATCAACAATGTTTACGCTCTGCAGCGTCTCGGATCAGTCAGGTTCTCCACCAGCACTCTGCCGGCCACCAGGGGGCGAATGCGAGGTTAAGGCTTCATTAAGCTGCAGTAATACCAAACGCACATCTTTCACCAGCAGCCACTAAAGTATCGTGTGATTGGTCAGACGTGTGAGGTGGGCGTGGTTAACACGGAAAGATGCCGCTTCCGCATTTTTACTGTTGGCTGTAAAATAGCTTGTTTTGATTAAACAGCTGATCAAGGCGGTATAAATACGAACATTTTTACTACATGTGACATGAAAACAGACAAACCCAGCCGAGAGCACGACCCGCCGCGTCGCGGACGAAGTTGGTCGTTAAATACGAAATAAGCCGTTTCGTTTCAGAAAACTTCGGCGTCGCATCGATCCCTCCGGTGTCAGACGAAGCTTCGCGTGGAGGACGTAACGAGCTTTAGACTGACGACGTCACGTCGAGATGGAAAAGCTGCATCAGAGAAGAAAGATGACATCACTTCCTGTAGTTGGTTTTGTAAAGGGGGCGTGGCCTGCGCCGTGTGATGTCGTCTCCGCAGGTGAACCCTGAGGCGTCCCTGTCCATGTCTCTGGCTCAGACCGACTACTGCCGGCAGCAGGGCTTCGACCCGCAGAGTCCGCTCTGCGCCCACATCATCCTGTCGGGATCCGTCGTCCAGGTAACGCCACAGAAACACCCACACCTGTTCTGCTGCGTGTCCAGGTGTTTCATTCTGACTCCGCCCCCTCTGCTGACGATCAGGTGAACGGGACGGAGGCAGACTTCGCTAAGAAAGCTCTGTTCAGTCGACACCCGGAGATGATCGACTGGCCGACGGACCACAACTGGTTCTTCGCCAAGTTCAACATCAGCCAGGTACCAGTAGCACTGACATCACCGCTGCTGTCAGCCAATCAGATGGCAGAGAACTCCATGTCCCGCTGTGTTCCAGGTGTGGGTGTTGGACTACTTCGGCGGGATAAAGACGGTCTCTCCGGAGGAGTATTTCCAGGCCGCTCCGCACAGGAAGCCCTGATGGTGAGCTGCTGGTCGTTCTGACCTCCGGTTGGAGTCCAGCCGCCGGGGCGGGGGGGGGGGGCCAGGGACCTGGACCAGACCGGACCGGACCGACTCGGACCGGACCAACCAGCCTGACTTGAACTCGGACTGGACCGGACTGTACTTGACTGCACCAGACCAGGCCGACTCGGACCGGTCCGGACCAACTTCCGTTCAACAGGAAAGACGGAAACAGGAAGTGTTCCCGACTCGCTGGCGGCGTGTCGGGAACAGATTTCTCCGTACGGAACAAAAACTTGCGTTTTAATTCTCATACAGAAATATATTTTAAATCAGTCACATCTTTTCTTTTTTTTAATTATTTTTTATCAGTTTTTGTAATTTTATACATTTTCCATTTAGTTTATTGACCAAATAAGAATTTTAACTTTAGTTTGTTTATAATATTTATATGTTTAATTATTACTTTAAAAAAATGTTTGAAAAAACAATCAAACATTATTTATAAAAAACAAGTTTTATGATAAAGAAGCAGAACTATTTATGGATTTATTCACATAAAAAAAACATCAGTCTTTTGTAAAACAGGGTTTTATTTCCATTTACTCATTTCTGTCGTTCTAAACACGTTTTTCTTTTCTTTTATTTTCTCAATAAATTCTTTTTAATAAAAAAAACTTTTATCCAGTTCAACATAAATATTTTTGATAAAATAGAAACAAAACTTTTTTCTATTAAAAATTTTAATGTTTAATATTTTAATTAATTTCATGAACTTTTTCTTTCAGAATTATGACAAAATGTATTATTTTAGTTTTTAAACAATTTTTGTTTTTTTTACATAGAATCAAAATGAATTTTAATTATTCTTCCTTTATTTATTTCTTCTTCTTTTCCCACCAGAAGTCACATTTAGAGCGTTTTGATTATTAATATCCTGCCTCAGAAAACCACCTGCGAGGCCGGGTTTTATATTAAATGTTTTTGTTAAATGTTTTTATGTTAAATTTATTTATTTAGATGTTTCTGCTGCTGTTTGACGAGATGTTTGTCTTGTTTCTGTTCAGGAATCGAACGTTCGGCATGTGGCGTGCTGACGCGGACGACATCCACTTGGTGCTGAAACCTTCAGGAGTCCAGACTTTCTTTGTTTTCACGTCTCTGATCAGAAATCTCAACCGTCTGATTTTATTTAAACGTTATGCTTAAAACGAAAGTAAAAGTATTGATGGGAACAAAGTCAGCGGATGATCAGTTGGTTTCTGTTTGATAAAAGTTTAGAGAAGAAGAGAGTTGTTGGGTGGAGTCTGACCACTAGAGGGAGCCGTTTAACTAATCAATCAGTATTGAAAGCAATCAGAAGCACTTTTTAGACATTTTCTAGCCACGTTTTTAGAACAGCTTTTGTTTTTCTTTCATACAGAGTTCAGATTTTATATTTGGATGTAACTTTAGCTTTCTTTGCTTTTCTTCTTCTGTGGTTTTGACTGAGTGAAAGTACTAGCGTGTGATTGGTAACCGTCTCCTGGCTTTTGGCTCCAAACTGCAAGTTATGAGTCAGGAACGGATTCGTCAGGCCTTATCAGCCGCCACTGCAGCAAACGTCAGGATTTACGTCCAGTACGGCCTTCCAGCACGTTTCTCATCATCCTCAGGGCGCCTGGCGGCGGGCGGGTTCAGGGGTCGGCAACGTGCGGAGCAGCAAGGGGCTGTTAGGTCCACAGTGGCTCCTGGTGAAACAATAAATGTTTTTAAATATAGATGTAAAAACAAAAAGGTTTTATCAGCTTTTATGGGTTTTTCTGACAGAATAACAAAAGTTTCTACGTCACGACACCTAGATCTGCAGTTTCTACGACGTCACGACGCCTAGATCTGCAGTTTCTACGACGTCACGACGCCTAGATCTGCAGTTTCTACGACGTCACGACGCCTAGATCTGCAGTTTCTACGACGTCACGACGCCTAGATCTGCAGTTTCTACGACGCCACGACGCCTAGATCTGCAGTTTCTACGACGCCACGACGCCTAGATCTGCAGTTTCTATGACGTCACGACGCCTAGATCTGCAGTTTCTACGACGTCATGACGTCGCGATGCCTAGATCTGCAGTTTGTACGACGTCGCGATGCCTAGATCTGCAGTTTTTACGTTGCGACGCCTAGATCTGCAGTTTCTACGACGTCGCGACGCCTAGATCTGCAGTTTCTACGCTCCACAGAGGAGGGGCGTCCATTCTCATTTATTTTTCCTTATTTTTAAACCAAAATCTAAAATAAAAAAGTGGTTTTTGAACAAAGCAAATTTGAAAATCATAGATGTTTATCAACAATTATAAGTTGTCTTTTTTCTTTTCTTGCGGCTCCAAACCAGTTTAATTCAGCAGCTGTGATGGAAAATGTTGCAGACTGCTGGTCTAGTTGAAGTTCATCCTGGAAACGGGACGTGTATCGCTTCAGAAGCTTTTAGTTTGAATAATTGAAAAGAAAACTTGTGCCTTAAATTCTTTTGTGCTGCGTATGGGCGGGGCTTCGCATATGGGCGTGGCCTTGTGTGTGGGCGTGGCTTCATATGTGTTCATATTTAAATTCTTCCTGCTTTTGATAAAACATGCAGCTGTGCTCACATGTCTTCATCTCCTTTCATTAAAGAAAAGGCTGAATTTACAACAGTCACTCAAATAACTGGAGACTTAAAAAAGGAACAATAACTAAAAATTTGCAAAAATATAATTTAGTAATATAAGACACAGTTTTTTCATTTAATTGAGTTGAAGACAGAAAAAAACAAACAAATGTGTCCTGGACAAATGAGAGACTTTTCTGTTGAACAGTGGGACAAAATACCTGTCAACAGGTGCAGAAGTCTGACTGAGAGGAACAGAAAACACCTGACTGGAGCGGAAACATTAAAGGATTGTTCAACTAAATACTACTTTATGACTGATGGAATATGTAATAAATTATCTTATTTGTTTGCTTTTAAAAAAATATTTCTGTTGAACCAGAATTAGAAAATAATGTCATGTTTTTCATGAAATTTTTATTTATTATGACTTTAGTTGATTTCATCTTATTTTACAGTCAGCTGTTTTTTTTTGTTTTTTTTTAAATTAAAGGATATGAATAAATATGAACACAGCTGTAAGAGCTACATTTGTTATTTTTTGAGTAAAAAATAAATATTTGTTTAAAATCTCTGTGTTCTTATTTGTTTAAGACCAAAACAAAGAACATTATCTTCTGCATTTCCATTGTTTTCCATGAAACCCAACAACATGCTGAACGCTGCTGCTCATCATCATCATCATCATCATCAATACTTCCATTTCCCTCCAGATGTGTCTGAACACAGCTGGTCAGGACGAGCAGGTCTGACATGAAGGAACACCTTGGTATAAGACAGAAGGAAGCAGAGAGATGAAAAACGTTTCTGGAGATAAAACGGGAACGTGGAACCCGTCTGGTCTGATGGAGGCGACGCCGCAGACCGACTGGAGCTGTTGGACCAGAAACGGAGAGCTTGGAGAGAAAATCCTCTTATTTTCTAGAAAGATCTTAGAAATGACCTTCTGAAGCTTAGATCGGCTGTTCTTACAGTGAGAAGCAGGAGATCAAATCTCAGTGTTTATTTACGTGTTGACGACTCTACAGAAGCAGAAGTTAAACATCTCCATGCCTGAGAAATCTGAGGTGAAAACTGGTTGTTAAACTGGTTAAACTGGTGTTTATGTAAACAGACCAGTTTCTGCACATTAGAGCGGGACGGGAAACAACTCGGCGTTAGTTCAAAGGTCTCTGATGGCTTTCTGTGGAACATGTTGACCCCATGACTTCTAAACAACCAACTGCTTCAAAAAACCTCAAATTACCCTAAAATAACTGGGTTTAAATCATTTACTGGCAGATTTTATAATCCCATGTGCGCCTCTGCATCCAGGATGAACTACGACCTTTTCCTGTCCTTGTTGCCCTAAAAGACAGAATATCCAGGAAAGGTAAAGAGAGAAAAGTCCCAGGATGTTCAGAAATCCCACATCAGGTACGTTTTATGTAGAAAACTGCCTGAATGTTGGGTGAATGTGGGCGTTGGACGGTAAACAAGATGCAAACAGAGCTGAAGAAGGTGGAAAATACTCTTCCAGAGATGATGATGGGAATTCAGAGGACTGGTTATTAAAATGATTTAACGTCTAATAAAACGACAGAAGGAATGTAGAGACATGGACACAGAAACATTTACTTTCCTTCGTCTTCTAAAGACAAAAAACTGCTGGTCTTGTTGTATCAACATATTTATTTTCTGTATACAGTTGTGTTCATATTTATTCATTAAAGAAGAAAAAAACAGCTGACTGTAAATAAGCTGAAATCGACTAAAGTCATATTAAATAAAAATTTCATGAAAATCATATTTTCTAATTCTGGTTCAATAGAAATATTTTTTTTAAAAAGCAAACAAATAAGATAATTTACTACATATTCCATCAGTCATAAAGTAATATTTAGTAGAACAATGCTTTAATGTTTCCGCTCCAGTCAGGTGTTTTCTGTTCCTCTCAGTCAGACTTCTGCACCTGTTGACAGGTATTTTGTCCCACTGTTCAACAGAAAAGTCTCTCATTTGTCCAGGACACATTTGTTTGTTTGTTTGTTTTTTTTCTTTCTTCAACTCAATTAAATGAAAAAACTGTGTCTTATATTACTAAATTATATTTGAGCAAACTTTTAGCTATTGTTCCTTTTTTAAGTCTCCAGTTATTTGAGTGACTGTTGTAAATTCAGCCTTTCTGTAATGAAAGGAGATGAAGACATGTGAGCACAGCTGTAGGTAGTTAATAGTTTTCTGAGATACAGTATAATATTTGACATAGATCGTATCATATTAAATAAAAACCTGGTAAAACAGTGATAAATAAGCACGCGAGTGAAGAAAAACAGGAGAGATTTGTAAGATTTGTTCTCAGTAAACATGAAAACAGCGAAACAAAGACACTGTAGACGCTAAACTCTGTGTTTCCGTGTGTGTTCATGTGTGGGAGAAAGCTTTAATCAGTGTGTCGCCTGCCATAGCAGCTCCTCACCACTTCCTGCTTCGTTTCAACACTACAAAGGAAGACACAATATTCTCTGCTCTCACTTTGTTGCTCCAACCAGTCTGAAGAGTCTTCGTGTGTTCTGGGGAAACTGGTCTGGGATGGGACTCCACAAGCGGTTAACTGGCCTGCTGGTCCTCGCCTCGGTGCTTCCCTCAGCCGGTAAGACTTGAAAATTCATTTTCACAGCATGAAGACTTTTCACAACCAGACTGAACAACATAAAACTACTCAGAACCAACATTAATATTCATGTTTGTTCTGATTATAATCTATATTTAGTTTGTTCTGAAATATAAAACTCCTAATCGAACTACATTAAAACTTCACAAATATGCATCTACTGATAAAAATGCAGGGAAGGAGAGTTTAAAATGCAATGAAACATCTTTAAGTTTTCTTCACCGACTTGTCGCCAAAAATATGTAAAAATCAGTCAAACAAGGTTTTTAAAGTCGTGTAGTTTTAAAACATCCAACATTAAAATTATTTAATCATATGGGAAGAAATTCATGAAGTGAAAAACTACAAATTTAAGCCAAAAAATTTAAATAAAGAAGGAAAGTAAGAAAGAAAATGATGGTTATGAGTGAAGCTTGCAGCGGCCATATTTGAGGTCCTGTTCATGTCGGTCGGAGCTGAACTAAAAACAACGCTGACAGAATTTCTTTAGTTAACGTTTCATTTCTTTCTCCATCAGACTCACGACGTTTTCAGCAGCGGCGATCTCTTTCAGCTAACCTGCTAACTTTTATAGCAACGGTCACAGTTAGCTGGTTAGCTAGCAAATGATTAGCGCCCCAATCTATAAATGTGGATTAGCATCAAAACACAAGAAGCACAAAGCCCTCAGTTAATAATATAACAGAATATAAAGCACTCTGTTTCTGCCTCTACTAATAATATAACAGAACATTTATTTATTCATGTCCTGCAGACATTTTATTCCTAAACAATGAAAGCAGCAGGAAAATCCACACAAACATCGTAAACGTTAAAATGCGACTTCATGTTTTCCAGCTACGAAAACTTCTGCTGAAAGCAGACACACGTTTTCCATGTGTCGGACTTTTGTTAACGACTTTTAGGTTTCACCATGAAGAATCTGCGTCACCAGCTGGAAGAGAAAAGAAGTTAACAAAGTTGTATTTATCCTGAAAAACACCAGTTGTTCTGGACAGAACAGTGCTACTTTACTACTACTAGTAGCAGTACTGTTACTACTTCTACTACTACTAGTACTACAGTGTAATTTAAAAATGATATATTTAGAAGATTATTTGCAGGTAAATAAAGCTGAAGGTGTTAAAACAACATAAATCCTCTTAGTTATAAACATTCAGGGCATTTTTTGACTTATTACTTAGTTAATAGTTTCTAACTACCTATATGTTCATAACTAACTATAACTACTTACGAACTATTAAATACTTCTGGAAGCAAAAGCTCTCAATATGTTTTGTCACCAGTTTTAATCACGTTGTTATTAAAGCAGAAATACCAAATTTACTAAATAAAAATGACTAAAACCTTCAAACACTGAATATTAATTTTATCTGTTAACAAAAACAAACAAACTCTTAAATCGTCTGTAAATCTTTGCAGTAGAGATGTGCTGAAAGCAACCAGTATCAAAGGAACTGAATTCCAGTTCAGACCAGTTTAAAATACACTAACACAAATGTGTTTTTATTCTTTATTAAAACTGGACTTTAGTCCAGTCTGCTGGACAAAGAGGGATCATATTTATACATTTATCAAGAAAACAGAACTGATCTGTGTTTTAGTGTTAAATTCCAGTATAAACAGCTGTTGAAACCAGAAAACCAGTTTAGACGCCTTGAAACCAGTTTAAACCACCAGACGTCCTGAATAGAAATTATAATTACAACCAGTTCATTTCGTCATCAGAACCTGAGATCAAGTCCAGTTTACATGGTCCTCAGTAAAGGTCATGGTCCACATCTGGTCCACCTGCTCCCAGTTCCCAGTTCCAGCTCCTGCTTCTGGGCCTCATGTGGTCCACACAAGCCAATCAGATGTTGGAACTGATCAATTACCAGTAAGGACAGCGTCAAACAAACCAGTTAGAACTAACAGAAACCAGGACAGAGGGTCAGAATGACACAGAATACCAGTTTATAGAAACCAGTTAAAACCCAAACTGATACGTAATCTATAAGAGATTAAATTCCAGTTAAAACCAGCAGAGGTTTTTCTGGAAACCAGTATAAACCAGTATGGAGCAGTTCTGGTCATGTAACGAACCTGTTTGTTTATTTTTCTGATGTGTGACGTTTTAGTTAAACAAACGAAGCAGAACTGGAGATTAAAATGTCTGAATCCGTCATTTTTCACACTTTAACCTGTTTATTTTCAGAATATCTGAATAAAAATCATTTTATTTATTTTACTGCGTACGTAGCGATCCTCAGTCAGGTCCTGTAACGTCATGGCTAAATGTTTTCAGCTCCTCGCAGACGCATTTTTATCACTTCTGTCGTTAAAACACAGCAGCACACTATGAAACATAAAAACCAGGACTGCTAAAATATCTGTTTTTTAGTCAAAACTCTGAATACTGAGCTGCGATGGTTTAGGAACGTTTTCATTGTTCCAGTCAGATGATCTGTTATTAGTGGAGGATTTCTACCAGTTTTATGTTGGTTTGTTAATGAAGCTGTAAAACAAGACAAGTTCAAACCTGTTTCATCTTCCTGGATTCTCAGCTCACATTAATAACAATTAATCCTAAATATATAATAATCATAATTATAACAAATGATTATAGTGATTAATAATAGTGGTGATTATTAAATTTCTCTTTGGGGATTAATAAAGTATTTTTTATTTCATTTTAAGTTGACGAAGAAACAAGGATTATATTAATAGAAGTTAAAGAAACTTCAGTTTATGAGACTGAAAATATGGAAAATTTCATCCAAACAACATAAAATAATTCATCTGATTGATCAGAAAAATATGTGTAATCTAATTTTTATTCAAAGCTATGCAACCTTTCAAAATAAAAGAATGTAATGACCCAACATTGGACACGTCCAGAACGTTTGACCGCTTTCATCCCGAGTAAAAATTCTTTCTTCTTTCATTTAAATTTTATTCATAAAAAATGTTCAAATAGTAAAAACCTTAAATCAGGGTATTTATAAATAAAAAGATGTGTAAAGTTTATCATCATTATTAGGTTTTATTTCCACTTCCTGAGAGGATCCTGACTAGATTTGAACCCTTTGAGTCGGTTTTGGCGTCTGCGACTCAAAGTTAGAAGACTTTTAGGTGACAGTAAAGATGTACTGGTGTTACTGGTGAGGAACTGGGGAAGATGGCACACAGCAGAAATGAAAACTAAATGAAACATTTTCAGGATTAATTCTTCGTTATTGTGCAGATTAAATTTTATTAAAACGTGTGAACATTTTCTCTGATGAAGAAGAATTTTAGTTCAGAGATTTCTGAGACGCCACTCATCAAATTCATTAAAAAAACGACTGTTTTTCGGTGCGCATGACGCCGTTTGTCTTCACGTTTCCCTTCGGAGGGGACAATGTGAGGGGCGGTGATGCTGCAGAGTCCGGGGAACCTTCAGACATGCGAGCAGAAAGCTGCCGAGGAAACTTTCAGTCATGTTTTGGTGGTTGTTTGTCAGCCATGTTTGATAAAAGATGGAGGTTGGAGAGAGGTGATGTGGTGCAGAGATGTGAAGAAGCCTTTGCACGCTGACAGCGAGCAGCGAGGCGTCCTGGATTCAGCCTCAGGTGTTGGGGGGTAAACTGCCAACTGAGAAACCACAGAAACATTCAAACCGGGTTTTCTCAAGCTGAACCAGAAGCATTAAAACCCTCCCTGCTGCCTTTAGATAAAGTGTTCATCTTCTACAATCTGAGAGGAGATGCAGATAAATGTTGTGAAGCTGCTCCGACTTATCTCTGCATCAGGACGCCACGATAACCCAAAATGTCAACAGATATAGTTCCCAACATTAAACTAATTATATGTTTAAACTTCAGAGTTGCTTGAAATGCTTTTCGTTGCTTGTTTCGTTATAAAGTCTGATTCAGGAACCGTTTGTCCTCCTCCAAGGAGATAAAACTCTTCATCCCAGTCTGAACTCTTCTGTTATGTCTGTAAACATGTATCTGCATGTCGCCATGGCGCCCAAGTCTTAAGTGTCCATTTTCCACGCAGGCCGCTCACATCAACGTGAGGTAACGTGTCGCATGTGCGAGTTGTAACATCAACCTGCCTGCGAAGACGAGCACGAAGGCAAGATTGAAGGCAAACACGATGGCAGGTAGTTTTGACGAGCGCCTCTGGGACCTCATTCGCCACTCTACAACATTCCCTCTGGCGATGTGTCACGGTCCAAAGAGCCGGCTCTGAGGACCGATTCTTTGTAGTGAATCAAAAGAGTCAATAAGAGTCGGCTCCCATTTTCTCTTTTCCTTTGGCTGGTTAGTTCTCGGTGCTAAGCCTCGCTCTTCCCGAGGTAGTGCTTTGTTCTGATATGCCCACATGGCCAGTCGGCCAATCACATGTGAGGATATAGAATCATACCATGATGTAAAAACAGAGAGGAGGGTGGAAGCTATGCTGCGGGTGAGACGGTGTGAGGAGAGGGGTGAGGGCGTCGTGTGGTCTCATATGAGTGTTTAAAAGCTGGTGTAGTTTTAGGCTTTGATGAGGAAATTAATGCTGGATTTATAGACCCCATGTCATGATCTGAGGACTGGAGATCTACGATCCACGTTCTGGTCTTGGTGAGGACTGGAGATCTACGATCCACGTTCTGGTCTTTGTGAGGACTGGAGATCTACGATCCACGTTCTGGTCTTTGTGAGGACTGGAGATCTACGATCCACGTTCTGGTCTTTGTGAGGACTGGAGATCTACGATCCACGTTCTGGTCTTGGTGAGGACTGGAGATCTACGATCCACGTTCTGGTCTTTGTGAGGACTGGAGATCTACGATCCACGTTCTGGTCTTTGTGAGGACTGGAGATCTACGATCCACGTTCTGGTCTTTGTGAGGACTGGAGATCTACGATCCACGTTCTGGTCTTGGTGAGGACTGGAGATCTGCGGTCCACGTTCTGGTCTTTGTGAGGACTGGAGTTCTGCGGTCCACGTTCTGGTCTTGGTGAGGACTGGAGATCTACGATCCACGTTCTGGTCTTGGTGAGGACTGGAGATCTACGTTCCATCTCTTGGAGCCTTTTCATGCTGGACTGGTGGTCCGGTTCAGGAACTGGACTGAAACATGAGTTTTTCTGTGGAATCAGATAAAACTGATTAAATATTCAGACAAGAGTCGAGACTCAGCTGAACTGTGAACCCCAAACTGTGACAGGAAGTGGGTCTAAACCCTGTTCAGTTCCTGTTTGACTCTCAGAACTCGTTTCCGTCTTTGGATCTGAGCTGTCAGGCTTCACGCTGCATCACATGACAGGAAGTTAGTTAATGATTAATGGATGTGTTTCATCATATCAGATGTTTGTAGCAGATCAGACACGTTGAGATCATGAACATCAGATGTTTGGTTTTAGTTTCCATTGCGGTTATTGGAACCAAACTTTACAGACTGAAGGAGTTTGAATGTCCATCCGGCCTGTACGTGTCCATCATCGTCTCCGTCTTATTAAACTATCATATCTCCAGTTGTCTCAACATCAGACTGAAACTGGTGTCAGAGCTGCACGTCCAGGTGACCTTGGTGTTTTTCTTCACAGTGAAAACCTTGTCAGTGTGATCATACACTGACAAGGTTTATCCGACAGATAAATCATTCGTTAATTTGGTAATAAAGGTCCATTTCACTGGAAATACTTTGTATCAGTAGCTGCGTTTACATTATTTAGTAAAATAAAAGCGATATTTTTAAGTTTTGAAAAACAACAACAGGGATTTGCAGGTGTTTCCATTGAACAATGTTTGGCCCACTAGCCTTGGTTCTTGTAAAATCTTGTTTGGGTGACGAGATTCTGCGAGAATTGCAGCTCATGCAATGTCGCCACGTAGCGTTATTGTGAGGGTTTCTACTTGCTGTGGGGACTTTGCTACGACTTTGAAAAGCTTTTCTCCCTCGTTTTCTTTTCTAAAGCTCTGGAAATCACTGTTGTTTGTTCCACACCGCACCGTCTTTACTGGAAATTAACTGGCCATGACCCCCCACGTCACGTCCAGGCACACGTAAACGCAAAAGTTTTATCATTACACTGTTGCAAAATGTTTCCATTTTAAATGTCTGAAAAACCACTTCAAGCGAGCATAAAAACCTTTTAGTGACATTTCAGACTTATTTTGTAATGAAGGTGTTTCCGATATTTAGGTGCACTGGAAACGTAGCTCAAGCTCGGCTCCTCTACCAGAGTCATAGGTAGTATCCTAGTGGTACTCTGTTCTCCTCTGGAAAGAGATCTCTGATGGTATACCTAGGATTTCCCAGTTCGGCGGTCATGACCCCGACTGCTCCCATTCGCTTCCCTCTTGGTATTTTTCTGGCTTCAGTTCTCACATCTTCTTGATGTTGCTGTCATTCAGGATATCTCCATGGTGATGATGTGTTGTTATGACACTAATACTGTCCAGTGTGAGACGTAATGGAAAAAAACCTCAAATATTGCAAAATAAGTTTTTATAATGTCAAGAAGGTTTTTCAGATGTGTCCATATGGAAGTATATGGTAAACGTGTGATGGAAACACTTATGCATGGCTACCTGGCTGCATGGCTACCTGGCTGCATGGCTACTTGCCTGCATGGTTACTTGCCTGCATGGCTACTTGTCTGCATGGCTACCTGGCTGCATGGCTACTTGTCTGCATGGCTACTTGCCTGCATGGCTACCTGGCTGCATGGCTACTTGTCTGCATGGCTACTTGCCTGCATGGCTACCTGGCTGCATGGCTACTTGCCTGCATGGCTACTTGTCTGCATGGCTACTTGTCTGCATGGCTACCTGGCTGCATGGCTACTTGTCTGCATGGCTACTTGTCTGCATGGCTACTTGCCTGCATGGCTACCTGGCTGCATGGCTACTTGTCTGCATGGCTACTTGCCTGCATGGCTACCTGGCTGCATGGCTACCTGGCTGCATGGTTACTTGCCTGCATGGTTACCTGGCTGCATGGCTACTTGTCTGCATGGCTACTTGTCTGCATGGCTACCTGGCTGCATGGCTACTTGTCTGCATGGCTACTTGCCTGCATGGCTACCTGGCTGCATGGCTACTTGTCTGCATGGCTACCTGCCTGCATGGCTACCTGGCTGCATGGCTACCTGGCTGCATGGCTACTTGCCTGCATGGTTACTTGCCTGCATGGTTACTTGCCTGCATGGTTACCTGGCTGCATGGCTACCTGGCTGCATGGCTACTTGTCTGCATGGCTACTTGTCTGCATGGCTACCTGGCTGCATGGCTACTTGTCTGCATGGCTACTTGCCTGCATGGCTACCTGGCTGCATGGCTACTTGTCTGCATGGCTACCTGCCTGCATGGCTACCTGGCTGCATGGCTACTTGTCTGCATGGCTACTTGCCTGCATGGCTACCTGGCTGCATGGCTACTTGTCTGCATGGCTACTTGCCTGCATGGCTACCTGGCTGCATGGCTACTTGTCTGCATGGCTACTTGCCTGCATGGCTACCTGGCTGCATGGCTACTTGCCTGCATGGCTACTTGCCTGCATGGTTACTTGCCTGCATGGCTACTTGTCTGCATGGCTACCTGGCTGCATGGCTACTTGTCTGCATGGCTACTTGCCTGCATGGCTACCTGGCTGCATGGCTACTTGTCTGCATGGCTACTTGCCTGCATGGCTACCTGGCTGCATGGCTACTTGCCTGCATGGTTACTTGCCTGCATGGTTACTTGTCTGCATGGTTACCTGGCTGCATGGTTACCTGGCTGCATGGCTACTTGCCTGCATGGTTACTTGTCTGCATGGCTACTTGCCTGCATGGTTACTTGTCTGCATGGTTACTTGCCTGCATGGTTACTTGTCTGCATGGTTACTTGCCTGCATGGTTACTTGTCTGCATGGTTACTTGCCTGCATGGTTACTTGTCTGCATGGCTACTTGCCTGCATGGTTACTTGTCTGCATGGCTACCTGCCTGCATGGTTACTTGCCTGCATGGTTACTTGCCTGCATGGTTACTTGTCTGCATGGTTACTTGCCTGCATGGCTACCTGGCTGCATGGCTACCTGGCTGCATGGTTACCTGGCTGCATGGCTACCTGGCTGCATGGCTACCTGGCTGCATGGCTACTTGCCTGCATGGCTACCTGGCTGCATGGCTACCTGGCTGCATGGTTACCTGGCTGCATGGCTACTTGCCTACATGGCTACCTGCCTGCATGGCTACCTGGCTGCATGGTTACCTGGCTGCATGGCTACTTGCCTGCATGGCTACCTGCCTGCATGGCTACCTGGCTGCATGGTTACCTGGCTGCATGGCTACTTGCCTGCATGGCTACTTGTCTGCATGGTTACCTGGCTGCATGGCTACTTGCCTGCATGGCTACCTGCCTGCATGGCTACCTGGCTGCATGGTTACCTGGCTGCATGGCTACTTGCCTGCATGGCTACTTGTCTGCATGGTTACCTGGCTGCATGGCTACTTGCCTGCATGGCTACCTGCCTGCATGGTTACCTGGCTGCATGGCTACCTGCCTGCATGGTTACCTGGCTGCATGGCTACCTGCCTGCATGGTTACCTGGCTGCATGGCTACCTGCCTGCATGGTTACCTGGCTGCATGGCTACTTGTCTGCATGGTTACCTGGCTGCATGGCTACCTGCCTGCATGGTTACCTGGCTGCATGGCTACCTGCCTGCATGGTTACCTGGCTGCATGGCTACCTGCCTGCATGGTTACCTGGCTGCATGGCTACCTGGCAAAACTGCAAAGGAACTGCAGCTTATGCACTAACCACGATTAATCAGAAACACCCGTGAAGTCGTAGTTTGTCAACATTTCAATGCAACCTTTATTTTGTGAAAAACAGCAATAGAAATGCAGCTAAAGTCAGGTTCCGGCCTGGACATGACGACATAAAGAGCCCATGGTTTTTGGTTGGTCTTGGAAACCCGGCTCCGGCCGTGTGGAGGGTTGTTGGTGATGCAGGTTGGTTAAAGGATGGGTATCCCTCATTTCATTCACAGCATGTTTGCAGGTGCTAAATCACAGACGGCCTGATTCTGGGTCAGGGGTTTGTGGGTAACAGACCAACTACCTCACAGCGACCTGCTGAAAGTCAGCCTTCAACAGCACCGGTTACAACTCATCAACCACCACAATGTCCAGTTGGTCAACCATCACCAGTTTATTAGCCTGGATCTGGAACATCTAGCACCTGCGGCTTCCAGCCTGAACTGTTCACACACGTTCCATCACCTCGCCACGGTGCCTCATACACGCTGAACCTGCCTGCAGGTTTCATCCTGCTGCGTTGTGCTGGGCTGTCTCAGAGACCTCTCTACACAGTTAACACCTGGGGTCCTGTCCGGTGTGGTAGACCACAGGGTCTGTTGTTCTCATACTCAGTTCCTGCTTCTGTACAGCCATGATCAGAACTTCTTCGCACGTCTTTCAGTCCAGGCTTCTCTGGATTTTAGCCACTTCTTCATCTGTTACTGGTACAGATCATACCGGGGTTTATACCTCCACGCTGCTCCAGGTGTCAGAAGTATTCACGTAGCAGGTTATCACTAGGTGCCATCTTCCAGATGTGTTTTTATCCTGAATAGATGCCCTGTCAAAGTAAGAAGACAGGAGGACACACATATGTCTTGCATCCACTCTGACAAGCTTCGTGGTTTTTATCAGAAATGTTTTGTAAGTGTTTTAAATGAGTGTTTGTAAGAACATTAAATCTAGCAGTGGCGTGGTGGAGTACTGTAGCGTCTAGCCGACAGCGCAGCAGGAGGAATTCTGGTTATTTCTACACTTTCATTCAGGAAACTGTTGCTGTTCTGTGAACCTCTGAAGATGTAGATATCTGAACAGGTGGTAAACAGAGTAATAGGCTCTAAAATGAGCCGTTTTGTTTCCACTCCACAACACTCTGATCAGACTTTAAACGCTGCCTGGTGAAATAATGCGATGAAGATACGCAGATCTCTGCTGCTATCGCACATCCAAACACTGACGTCAAGGTAAAACTGGTTTCCACCTCCATGCTGCTTGCTTTACTGTAAATGTTGACAATTATGTTTTCATTTCTTGGTTTTGTGATGTTGTGTTTGAAAAGGCAAGAGATGTGTTGCGTTCAAGGACTCTCCTGGATGGAAAATTCTGCAAAATAATGACTGGAAACCAGAAAGTGATGAGTCAGGGGTTGGTCTGATATAAAATACTGCAGTTTTCTTTCCCTCTGTGTTTACAGCGGCTCGGTTTCAGTCTAATTTATTCTAATGCTGTTTCAGTGGAAACACCTCCTCCGTGCTGCATTCAGTTTTTCATCTGTAGAAAACACAGCAGACGTAATGCTGCTTAGTGTGATCAACAATACACAGTAAATTCATAAACCTAAATCCAGCTAGCTGTGATGGACTGGTGACCTATCCATCCCATCATGGGATTGCTGGGATGGACTCCAGTTTGCCCGCCTTAACTGGGCTTACTGGTACAAAGAATGAACGAATGAATTAAATCTAACCAGCTCAGTGAATAATAAACTCATTAAAATTTTTTTTTAATGTTTTTATCCTCAAATCCTAAAATATCAGAGAGATTAAACAATGAAACAGAAATAAAAGGCGGCTGCAGGTTTCAGTAGGTTAAAAACGTCGTCCATCGATGTGCGGGTCCTCTGATGCCGTGACCAGCGAGGCCAAGCGACCGTGCAGCCAGCTGACTGATGTTCTTCATCTTCATCACGAAAATCCTACAAAAGACCCAGATGAGAAATAAAACATGTAGAAGATGCAGTTTTATCAAATATAAAGTAAATCAGTTTACTGTTATAGCAGCTAAATTACTTTAATATTATATGTTATTGAGCAGTTTCTGTCGAGCAAAGTGAGCAGGTCAAATATTAATATAAGGTAATATCAGATGAAAGATAAAGGACAAAATAAATAACAAAACAAGGAAAACTGTTTTGTAAATAGTTTTAGTGTTGAATAGGAAATTTATATTTAAGTATTTTTATTTTCTGTCTTAAATTGTGATGTTGGATTGCAGTTATACTCATTACCTGGCATTAAAACAGCAATTATTTTAATTATTAATAAAAGAAAAAGACATGGAGATTCAAGATTTATGGAATTTATTGAATAAATATAAAGAACAACAAAATACACACATCACATCATTATGAAAATAAGTTTTATTTAATAAATAGAAACCCTGATAGAAGTTTCCAAATTCAGGCAGAATTTTTTAACGACTTTTATTAATTAATTTATTTTTCTATTTATTCATTTATTTATCTACCAATTTATTTATTTATTTTTTTTCATTTATCTATCTATTTTTTTCTTGTTTATTTATTTGTTTTTGTACATGACTAGATAAGAAACTGGGATAAAATATCCCAGCACAAAATAAAAACTGAGTTCCCTTCGATTCTTCTTCCTTCTGATGATGGTTGACGAAAAGTTTTCTTTATTTTCCTTTAACTTTGTACCCGTTCATGTTAAACGCTCTAAACACATTTAAACGTAAAGAGACAAAATCATTACATCAACACGTTTAGTTACTTGTTAAGTTTTAGTGAAGATTTTTTATGTGAACAGAAAAGAAATTTACATTTTTATGGCTAAAACTTTAAATATGATAAAAACATTTGGTCTGATCGACAGCAGATACATTAAAATGATAGTGACTCATTTTTTAACCCAAATACAATTTTAGATTTAAAAACTTTAAAATGATTCCTTTATATTTATTCTGCCTGAAAGCTTTTGTAACACGACGACAGTAAACTCACTAAATAAGCTAAAGATCAGTTTGTTGTAGAGAAACTTGTACCTGACGGCTCGCAGGTCCTGCTTAATCAGATGATCTGTTTGATAAAGCAGCTTTCATGTGAAGCTAAAACAGCGACATGTTTAATCCTGACTTATCGCATCTCTTGCATTAAATACTAAATTGTGGAACGGATTTACAGAAAAATCTGCATTTTCTTGGATTAATATGTAAAAGTTTCAGAGAGAATCTGCGTTTATGGAGACTAAGCTGCAGTGAAACAGTGAAGCGTGTTGTCGGGACGACATGTATGTGAAACAGGTTTATACCATGTTCCCATGGAAACGGTCATCAGATTAAACCTCGACCACAAACTGCCGCCGCTCGCTTCTCATCGTTACCTTTTATCTGACCAGATGTTCCACCACGGCCCAGAATACGCCAGATTCACACCCGCGTTGCCATGACAACACGCAGGACGCTGGTGTCGGGACCCAGACCCAGTCCCAGTCCCAGTCCCAGTCCCAGACCCAGTCCCAGTCCCAGTCCCATACCCAGACCCAGACCCAGACCCAGACCCAGTCCCAGTCCCAGTCCCAGTCCCAGACCCAGTCCCAGTCCCAGTCCCATACCCAGACCCAGACCCAGTCCCAGACCCAGACCCAGACCCAGACCCAGTCCCAGTCCCAGTCCCAGACCCAGTCCCATACCCAGACCCAGACCCAGACCCAGTCCCAGTCCCAGTCCCAGACCCAGACCCAGTCCCAGTCCCAGTCCCAGTCCCAGACCCAGACCCAGACCCAGTCCCAGTCCCAGACCCAGTCCCATACCCAGTCCCAGACCCAGTCCCAGTCCCAGTCCCAGATCCAGACCCAGTCCCAGACCCAGTCCCAGACCCAGACCCAGTCCCATACCCAGTCCCAGACCCAGTCCCAGTCCCAGTCCCAGATCCAGACCCAGTCCCAGACCCAGTCCCAGTCCCAGACCCAGTCCCAGACCCAGTCCCAGACCCAGACCCAGACCCAGACCCAGACCCAGTCCCAGTCCCAGACCCAGACCCAGTCCCAGTCCCAGTCCCAGTCCCAGACCCAGTCCCAGTTCCAGTCCCAGTCCCAGACCCAGTCCCAGACCCAGTCCCATACCCAGA
>NC_136633.1:5926288-5996288 GCF_933228915.1 Telmatherina bonti
TTTTCCTTCTTCAACCAAACACGAAGCGACTTGACGCGTTTCAGGACTCAGAAGTAAAACCGGAGCGTTTCAGGCTCCCAAAGTCAAACTTTATGCAGTTTTTCAAACAAAACAGACAAAAGTAAAGGTCAAGATGAAAGATGTTTGTAGGAAGTAGCCGTATCTTTGAAGTTCTCCCTGGTTCTGGACTCTGGTTGGAGGTTCCGGTCTTCAGACTGGTTTAGGTTTTGACGTGAATTCAGAACTCGTTATGAGCTCGTTGGTCCTGACTGGTCTGGATAATGGACCCCTCATGTGGTTGGTGTATCTGGACTCTGCTTGGAGGTCTCCAGTAAAGACCTCCTGGTCCTCAGGTGTTTCCGGCTCCAACCGGACTGAACTTCCTGAATAAACTCTGAACCTGCTGGTCTTGAGCTGGTCTTGGTTTGGAGTCAGGACTCCATTTCCAGTCCGATCAGGTTTTATTGATGAAGCAGCACAAAGTGTTTTTCTGCATCTCCAAACTAAAACAAGCGTCCGCGTGTTGCTAACCCCTTGTTTCGCTCTCCGAACCGAATGTAGGCAGAAAATATGAAAGGAACTCGACATCTGGCCTGATGCTGCTGTGGCGAAACCTTATCGCGGCCATCCGTCCTCACCAGTAGCCACCCACTCATGACCACATGCCACCACAGGAACCACTCAGATCAGGGCCGGCCGGAGTCCACACCACAGGACGTCCACCCACCCAGACGAAGATGATCGCCATGGCAACAACCTGGCAGAAACAGAAATACACATATTTACATTTAAACATTACGCTCAAATAATATCAAACAAAACATAAAAGAGAATAAAATAAACATTAAATAATAAAATGAATGTTTATTAAATTAAAAATAAAACAGAAATATCAAATAAAATAAAAATTAAATTGAATAAAAAACTATGGAAAAGAAAAGAGTTTAGTTAAAAGTTTAACGTCTTTGCGCAGCTGTGAGCATGGCTGCCGTAATGCACGGGTTGACCCGGGCTGAAGTCCAGGGGCCCATCAGTTACCTGGGGCCTGTCAGAATAAAAGCATGGCTATGTCTGCGTCAGAGTCCACATAAACAGTTTAAACTGTTTCAAAAACAACTTTCAACTGCAAACTGAGCAACAGAAGCTGCGTTTCCACGATGTTTAGTCACGAAATAAAAGCAACATTTCTCGGTTTCGACAAACAGCTACGATATTCGGGTGTTTCCACTGAACAGTGTTCAAGTCTCGTAAAATCCCGTCTTGTTGATGAGATTTTGTGAGGTTTGAGGCTTAAGAAACAACATAGCATTATTTTGGGGTTTTCTACTTTCTGCAAAGAATTTTCTTCTACTTTTCAAAGCTTTTCTCCTCCATTTTTTTTTCTAAAACTCTGAAATTCGTTGTTTGTTCCGCACCGCGCCATCTTTACCGGGAATGACCTGGTCACATGACCCTCCACGTCACATCCAGAGACATGTAAATGCGGAGAAAAGTGTTTCCATTCCACTTTTGTGATATATTTCCTATATCGAAACGTCTGAAAAACCACCTCATAAAAACTTTTTAGCCATATTTAAGACTTTTTTTCTCATGTAGGTGTTTCCATGAGCGTTTTTTTATTGCGACCTTTACTTTTTGTGCAGTTCTGGGTGTCATGGAAACGCAGCTTTAACCTTCTGATCCCAGTGCAGGACGTTCTTCATGATGCGGACTTTAACGGTGTGTTCAGACCAGACGCGTTTTGAGCGTCAGGTTTACATGTAAAGTCTATGTGGAGGCGCGTCAAGGAGGCGTTGAGCTTTCTCGTGGCGTGTTTTCAGCGTTTGTCGCGGTGGCGTGTCACGCAACGAAAGTTTATAAAGTTTTATAAGGTTGACGCGCGGAACTTTAGCTGTTTGACGCGGAGCGTCAACGAATCAGAGCGATATACGTCACGGCTCAAATGAAGTGGAAAATGGCGGACAAGCTAATCGTTTCTGTACGTGCATAGCTAGTTATCTATGACTATTTACGTTTTTATTATTGTGATCGGAACAGAAAGGACCTTGCCTAGCCTTACGACGATGTCCTCTAGCTTTTTTTATTACATAAAGCCGATCTCTCTACTGCACCGCCACCATTCAGACTGACCAGAAGGAAAGCTCCGCCCCTCTCTTTTTCTTGTCGGGAGCGAGCGGCAAACGCGGCAGGAGCGTTTTGGGCGTCGGACACAAACGTGACAGTTTAGTGACCAGGGTTGGGCCTTCAGCGTTTTGAGCGTTTTAAGCATTTTTTACGCGTCCGGTCTGAACACGCCGTCAGGACACGACCGCAGCTTTCTGTGCAGAAGAGACCGGAAGCAACGACAGTGTTTAGTTTTAACATCTGCAGGTTTCGCGTGTTGCCGCTGCAGTCATGGCTGTAAAGTCGTTGAGCTGCTTCTGTTCACATCGCCTCTCAGTTCCATCTGTTATCATTTATTCACTCATTACTGTGTTTATCATCGTTCATGTGGTCATGTTGATACGTCAACACCAAACAAAGAGAAGTTCAGTGTAAATCTAGATAATATTTCCTATAATGAGCCTCGGTACATTTAGAGGACGGGACAGGATCCTCCAGAACCTCTCAGCCCGGCGGCCCAAAAGGCAGACAAGGCTCTGATGGAGGACAGGTTCGAGTTTTTCTCACATTAAAAACATCAACAATCTGGTTTCTTCTTAGTTCTTTGTGGAGTCAAACAGGTTTTGTTGGAACCGGTTCTGTAGCAGAGCCCTGATCCAGACCCAGAGGTCTGGTAGAGCTGTGATCCTGACTGGATTGGACTGGACTGACCGGACTGGACCGGATTGGATTGGACTGGACTGACTGGACTGACCGGACCGGACTGGACTGACCGGACTGGACTAGACTAGACCGGACCGGACTGGGTTTCCAGCTGCTGAAGCTGGATCAGACGCCATGAAGACGCTACGAGCAGCTTTGACCTGTTTGAATGTGTAATGAGCTGCTTCTCTGTCGCCCACACCGAACCGCACACACACCTGTGTGTCGCCGAGCCACAGCGAGAGCTCGGCAGCAGCTGAGGAAACCACGGCGCTCCTCACACACATGCACACGCTGCACCACGCAGCAGCTGAACATCTGACGACGCTGTGCTCTCTGACTTCTGCAGGCGCCATGGTCATGTACGACCCCAGAATGTGCTACATCCTGGACGGCTTCCTCGGCCTGTACGGACTCATCATCACCGGCATGTTCATCAAGGAGAAGGTTGGTTTTCTCTGAGACATCTCGCTGCCTTCCAACTCCAGGCTTCTATTTATTTTATTTAAGATTTCATATTAAGTGATTTATTGAATTTCCCTTTGGTGATTAAAGTATTTTTCATTTGATTATTTGGTTTGATGGATTTATTTCAACCTTTCTGTGTCGCTACAACCTCCTCAGACGGACGGACGAACGTCTGAAACCTGCAGTTAATACTGTTCATGTGTCGTTGCTCAGATGTTTCATCATCTCCTGTTAGAAAATATAAACTGATCTTTAACCCTTTAAAGCCAGTTTCCGAACACAGTATTTTTAATAAATAAAAACACAAAAAAAATATAATTTTTTTTTTTTTTAAATAAAAAGTTAATTTGACTTAAAAAGTAACAATGAAGTGAAATGAATTTCATTAAGTTCTTAATTTTTTTAAGGCTGAACTGAACCAGACAAAATTTACTTTTGTAGAAAACTAACTGTTTTTTTTTTTTTAAATAAAAAGTTAATTTGACTTAAAAAGTAACAATGAAGTGAAATGAATTTCATTAAGTTCTTAATTTTTTTAAGGCTGAACTGAACCAGACAAAATTTACTTTTGTAGAAAACTAACTAGTGTTTTTTTTTTTTAAATAAAAATTTATGAATGACATGAATAAAAACTGTAAAGTAGTCATAAAATTAGTGTTTAAAGGTTTAAAAACAATTGGAAACAAAAAAGGTTTTTCTGAGTTGATGTTTTTTTAATGGCAGTTTTAGAAAATGACTTTTTGTATTTTGACACCTAAAAATATTAAAAAGGTTGATTTATTTTCAGTTATTTACTTATTTTTATATTGTTCATAAATAATCTCTTTGTATTTATTGAATATTTTCTCATATTGTGATTATTTTTTTGTTTTTTAATTGGTTTAATTTTATTTCAGTTCTCTTTTTGTGTTTTTTTGCTGAATTTCTCCAGTTTATATCGTTTTTATGTTATTGTGAATCATTCAGGAGTCGGTAGAAACGTTAAACGTTTCTTATAGATGGAAGATCTTTGGTTTTTAGGAGGACTTCTGTCAGTTCTGTAGCGCTGAACCCGAACTCGATGATTCGGACCCGGACAGGCCGCCGTTTCCTCTCAGCTGTTTAGTTGGACAAACCTGAGAAGTTCTGGTCCTTTTAACTCTCGACTCGGTTCAGGACCAGCGCAGCATGTTAGTTATTATTACTGATATGTTTACCAATCATCACCATGTTTGTTTGTTTTTCATAGTTTTTCAAAGCCAAAGGGAAGGTGGGGGAGGACAGCATCTACACGGTGAGTCTGTGTGTGTGTGTGTGTGTGTGTTCTCTCCAAGCTTGTCCCACCGTCCAAAGACATGATGTTAGGTTAACTGGTTACTCTATATTGTCTCTAGGAGTGTGTGTGTGTGTGTGTGTGTGTGGCCCTGCGATAGACTGGCGACGCCAACAGATGGTGAACGTCTGATCTGTTATAGAAAAGAAAAAATCTACGTTGTGGATAAAATCTAAAGCACTAATAAAACATTCAGTTCACTATTTAATAATGAGACGCCAGTGGGAAACGGTCCACAGAGGGTGGGACGTGGCGTGGACATCCAGTTAAACTGCTGTCTGTGACAGTGGGCCAGTGGGGAACGGTCCACAGAGGGTGGGACGTGGCGTGGACATCCAGTTAAACTGCTGTCTGTGACAGTGGGCCAGTGGGGAACGGTCCACAGAGGGTGGGACGTGGCGTGGACATCCAGTTAAACTGCTGTCTGTGACAGTGGGCCAGTGGGGAACGGTCCACAGAGGGTGGGACGTGGCGTGGACATCCAGTTAAACTGCTGTCTGTGACAGTGGGCCAGTGGGGAACGGTCCACAGAGGGTGGGACGTGGCGTGGACATCCAGTTAAACTGCTGTCTGTGACAGTGGGCCAGTGGGGAACGGTCCACAGAGGGTGGGACGTGGCGTGGACATCCAGTTAAACTGCTGTCTGTGACAGTGGGCCAGTGGGGAACGGTCCACAGAGGGTGGGACGTGGCGTGGACATCCAGTTAAACTGCTGTCTGTGACAGTGGGCCAGTGGGGAACGGTCCACAGAGGGTGGGACGTGGCGTGGACATCCAGTTAAACTGCTGTCTGTGACAGTGGGCCAGTGGGGAACGGTCCACAGAGGGTGGGACGTGGCGTGGACATCCAGTTAAACTGCTGTCTGTGACAGTGGGCCAGTGGGGAACGGTCCACAGAGGGTGGGACGTGGCGTGGACATCCAGTTAAACTGCTGTCTGTGACAGTGGGCCAGTGGGGAACGGTCCACAGAGGGTGGGACGTGGCGTGGACATCCAGTTAAACTGCTGTCTGTGACAGTGGGCCAGTGGGGAACGGTCCACAGAGGGTGGGACGTGGCGTGGACATCCAGTTAAACTGCTGTCTGTGACAGTGGGCCAGTGGGGAACGGTCCACAGAGGGTGGGACGTGGCGTGGACATCCAGTTAAACTGCTGTCTGTGACAGTGGGCCAGTGGGGAACGGTCCACAGAGGGTGGGACGTGGCGTGGACATCCAGTTAAACTGCTGTCTGTGACAGTGGGCCAGTGGGGAACGGTCCACAGAGGGTGGGACGTGGCGTGGACATCCACACACAGCCAGACGCTACTCGTTGCATTAGCTTCCAGCAGAACTGGAGTTAAATATGGAGGAAAGGCTCAGAGAACAAGCTGTTTGTCAGAACCCCAGCATACGTGTGGACATGGTCTGAACATGACTGTTTTCATCCTGTAGAAGTAGTTCATGAGAAAGATGATGTTTTGTAGGATCTGATGGGTCAGGACAACGCCCCGTACGCCCCGCTGAGGACCGACCTCGAGGGAGGAAGAGTAAGTCCACTGACAACACCAGACAACACGTTCATACGTCACTGACAGCTGAACGTTCATGAAACGTCCACACTGGATGCTAAATACTGGATTTTTCACTTCCAGTCCAGTCCAGTCACTTCTCCCCCAGTTTCCCCATCTAATAAACTGGTAAAACTCAGCTCTTTGCTGTTTTATGCCAACAAGGAGGAAGGTTTTATTTTTATCTGGAACTATCTACTTTATCTGACATGAAATGGTCACGTGACCCACTGAGGGGGTTTCCATTACACTTTTACTATACATATATATACATATGTATATATATATATATATATATATATATATATATGTATATATATATATATATAAATTGTTTTACCAGCAAATTGTTTCCTGGGAAATTTTGCATGCTCATTTCATGAATTTTTTTATAGTGTTAATTATTAACACATTAACTTCCCACTTCTTTTGTTTTTATTTTTTTTTAACTGATTTTATCGCCTTGTCTTTTTCTATTTATTTAATTTTTATTTTACATTCAGCAGATTTTTCAGTGGTTGCTGTCGTAAAATGCTCTTATAAATAAAGTTAGCTTGACTTTTAATAAAGAATAAAATAAATTGAAATTCTTATGAAATAAAAATATTTGACCTTTAGAATGAGACCTCTTCTTAATCAGGCTAAAGAACCCAAACATTCTGTACAAGAACCGAACATAGAGAATGGCCCTTCGGAGACCGTTCCTGGGTCTTGGAGGTCTAGATCAGGTAGATCTTCTGGACAACAGTCTATCTATCAAAGCTGTGAAATGAACCGGGGAACCACATTGTTGAAGAAAAGTGGAGAACCTGAGTTAGTAAAATCTGCTGACTTCTTCTGTTGTCTTCCATCTGACAGAATAACAGGAGGAATGACGATACATACACGGTAACAAACACCAAATTCTTCTTCTTTTCTATATTTTAACTTTCTTTCAAACAGTTTTTCACACACAGCTGGTTTTTTAGAGATGATTCAGTGTGTTTTTATGGTTTTATATTCAGGACCTCCAGAAACTTGGAGGCGAGTACCGAGAGCTTCCTGTTAAACGAGAGGTGAGTGTTTGAACGTCCAGAAGTCTTTATGTTTATAGGCCTCAGACAATAATTAATGGCAACATAATAAATATTGATTTGTTGTTTTGTTTTTAAAACAGCGTCATCGAAAGAACGAGCAGGTTTATCAGGTGAGTGGAAACCAGTTGAAACATAAAACTATCCCAGCTTGGATTGTTCTGGAACTGGTGCAATGGTTGGTCGGTGATTTTGTTTACTTATTAATTGTCGGATGTGCTTGTTGGTTGGTTGGTTGGTTGGCTGGTTTGTTGGCTAGTTGAATGATTGATTGACTGGTTTGTTGGTTGATGGACTGGTTGGAGTGGAAAAGAATGACTGATTGGGTGACTGTTTTAGTGATTGTGTTGATTTACTAATTGGTTGGTTGATTGGTTGGATGGATTGGCTGGTTGATGGATTGATTGGTTGTGGGATGGGATAACTGGTTGGATGTGTGTTGACTCACTAGTTGGTTGGTTGATAAATGATTGGTTGGTTGGTTGGCTGGTTAGTTAGTTGGCTGGTTGATGGATTTGTTGGTTCTGGGATAGGATAACTGGTGTGTTGGTTGGCTGGTTTAGTGGTTGGATGTGTGTTGACTAACTAGCTGGTTGGTTGATGGATTCGTTAGTTGGTTGGCTGGTTATTTGGTTGGTTGGTTGATGGATTGGTTGGTTGTGGAATGAGGTAGCTGGTTGGCTGGTTTAGTGGTTGACTGTGTGTTGAATCACTAATTGGTTGGTCGATTGGTTGGATTGTTGGTTGATTGTTTCCTTTTCCTTTGTGGATTGATTAACTGGTTGCTTTGTGGATCTATTGGTTAATTAACTGATTAACTCTCCTCAGGGTCTGAGTTCTGCCACCAGAGACACCTACGATGCACTGCAGATGCAGGCGCTTCCTCCTCGCTAACAACCTGCTGGTGAGCCAGGCATCATCTGGATAAAGGATTCATCTGAACGTCTTGTTGGGACTGGAAATGGTTTGGAAGATTTAAAAGTATCAGTCTGAAAAAATGCAGATATTTGTTATTTAAAAGATTTTTTTCCTTCCTTTCCAATAATCAAAACATTTGGAAAGTCAGGATTGTTTTTGTTGAGATAAACGATGACATCAGATCAGAAATCTCACATTTTTTAGGTTTTAATTTTCTATATTTTATCCTTTAAATATATATGTTGCAGATTCTGGTTTAAAGTTCCCTGATAAGAAACGTTTTAATTGGTAGAATTGTGCTGATTATTATATCAAAACGCAGGTAGTTTTCAATTGACACATTTATTATCATATAATTCAAATTTGTAAATTAGATCGAGAACAGGAGCTTTTTTGTAAGGTTTCTGATGGATCGTTTTAATTGTATCATTTATATTATAGTGTTATAAACCTTTAATATTTCATTCATTGATAAATGAAGACATCACAATGGGTCATTTAAAGTAAATAAGTTGTTTAAATGTAAATATGTTTCCATAAATATCAAACAATAATTTCCTTAAATATATTAATTGAAATAAAAATGAAGTTCATATTATAAATTGTTGATTAAAACAGATTTTATTGGCTTTTATTCTGATCACATCTACTTGAATATGAAGATTTGGTTTTGGCAGACATTGTAAAAAAAATTCTGATTATTTACCACAAGCCAACCCAAAATATTTCAATCTCTTAATTAATTTCCATAAAATATCCACAATGAAAGAGTGTTGGGAAGGTATGTGATGCATGAGTCTCCTGCACATCTGAGGCGTTTGAAAACAATTCTGTTAACATTTAAAGTTGTGTTTCATTATTGTGTAAATATTAGAATTAAACAAAAACACATTTTTACTTTTTCTGTCAGTTTAATTTTTTATAAATATGTGATGTCTTTAAATGTCATTCAGTTTGTGTAAAACATGAAGTTACCTCAGCAGCTTCAGCGTATGGAGCCCCAAAGATGTCAAAATTAAACAAACTATTAAATAGATTCACATTAAATAATAACAGAAACACGATAAATGAGGAGCGTCTACATTGTTTTAAAATAATGAAATGACACATTATTATTGCTTTTCTTTTATTTAAAACATTTTTTTTTTTTTTGGTACCATCTAGTACTTGCAATCTTTTTTAAATTTTTTAATCAAGGGATCGATTGAATGAACAGTTGATCAAAGCGGTAAATCTGAGAGAAAATAAATAGTACATGAATAAAATTAGGCGTTTTGAATTTACCATAACAATAAGAAATTGAAAGTTTTATCATTTAATACTTAAATGTAGAAAAGAATTTAACATTCATTTTTGAACAGTTAGTGCAGCTTTAAGTTTTTATTGTTAATTGTCTGATTTTTCAGTATTTGTTTTTATTCTGATTACGTTTTAACAGTCCATTTTATTTCTGTACTTTGCATGACTGTAATTTTTAACATATTTGAACTTTGTAAAAGCAGCATTTTTAAATGTTGCATTAATGTTTTCCTGAGAATTTGTGCTGTAATGTTAAATGTTCTATGTTAATATTCATCGTCATTAAAAAAAAAAAAATCCTGTTGTTTCTGTAAAAAGTTGTTTCTGATATTTCTGTTAGTCATTAATAACCTGGAGATGCTGAACGTCTGATTTCATTTATTTATGCCACCTGATGGACAAAACCTAGAAAACATGTTTGTTCTGAAAATGAAGATTTTTTTATGTGTTGGGGAAAAAAAGTAATAACATTAATTTGCCATTTTTGATTTGGCAACATGGGCAGCCGCCAGTGGGGGCCACTCGCCGAGGAACCAGGAGAGCAAACGAAAACGTTTAATTTCCGCCCATTTCCATGTCAAATTACGGGGCTATGCGCCCCGTTTTCTGTGGTTGGACACATCTCACCTGCTGCTGCTCAGAAAGTTGATTCACAGTCAGCAGGGCGGGGGTCTCAGACACAGTTAATATTTAGTCACAAAATGCTGCCTAATAAATAGTATTTAAAGTTTTGGTTTTATACATCTATACTGACGCTACTCTTATGTTAGCTGTTAGCTGGTTTTAGAGCAGATATTGTATGAAAATGAAGAACAAGAAAGGTCATATTTCTGACTTATTAGTGAAAAGAGAACCAGAGCCCAGGCTAGTGTGGAGTTAGCGACACAAACCATTGTGTTCCAGTCTACCACCACACCGTAGAGGCCCCTTTATGCTCTAAACTACAGATAGATACGGAGACACCTGTCCGTATTCTGCAACTTCTGTGTGTATTTTTATCTGTTTCTAGAGAACTATCAGGTGACGCAGCAAACAGTAGAACCCCAGAGACCAGCAATACAGCTGACGTGCAGCTACAAAGAAGAAGATGTGATGCAACACTCAGGTCATCACTGTCCGCTTTGCTGCCTCGTTTTACGTCTTTATGAGAAGGAAATTCATCATAGACTCCATTATTATGAAGGTTATTTTCTGTTAAAGTCATTTACTTTCTCTGAACACATTTCAGGTGATTCTGCTGTTTATTGTTTGGATGTTTCTGGATCTTCTACAATGGTTCCCACGGTGAATGTTTACAAACAGCATCGTATTACGTTGAACAACAGAGACACATCTTGTTTCTACCAGCACCTTGTCGCGTCTTGTCTCAGAACTAGCTGGCACGAGCATGACGCTGATGATAACGCCTCACTTTCCTTCCTGTTAACCAGCGAAGTCAGGTCTAACCACAACGCCAGATAACTGTGTTACTTATGTAGAAAACAAGCAGTCCTATCCCGACTGCTGAGGTCCACACGACTGCTTTATTACACGCCGTTTCAGTAAAGCTAACGTCAGACTAAATAACCAGTCAGTGTGAGCGATGGCATGTGTGACGCTGCCAAGATGGCGATGGTAGAAACCGCCCACCGAGCTTCAGTTCAGCTCTTCAGAAACCTGAAGAGGCTCCGCCCATCTTTTATATACAGTCTTTGGTAAAACCTGAATGTCACCTTGTTGTTTTGTTACCTGGCAACTGATTAAAATTTTGGCAGGTAATTTATACATTCATTCCTTTTCCATACCGCCATGTCCATGTGCGGGGAAGGTGGAGGCCGTCCCAGGAATCACCAGGCCAGCGGCAGGGTACACCTGGATGGTCGCCAGTCCATCACAGGAGGTGAAGCTCGTAGTGACGTCCCAACATCTCACAAAATCCACTTGTTTTGGAAAACTGTTGGTCAGAATGGAGCCTGACGACCTCTGGAACGTCTTCCCACTTTGGTTCTGGTTAAACTGGTGTGGATGCAGGCCGGTTCACCAGGCAGCACTGAGATTCTGATGGCCGAACCAGGACCAGGTCTGTAAACAGAGCCATGCTCCATGTCTTCCCATCAGTTTTTGGAGTATTTCTGTGGCAGTGACACCTCCAGGCCTGGTTTGATACCAGTGTTTTCACTGGAATGTTGTGGATACACACATCTTTCTGAAAAAAACTTACTTATGTTTTTTTTGTTACATTATCTTCATAAAATCCTTGTTGGTATTCTTACACTTGTTGTTTTTCTGTTCTAATTGATTTCAGGTCTATTTTTATATTTATTTTCACATTTTAATCTTCCTCAACATCGAGGACTTTACTTGCCTGGTCTGCAGGACAGTTGCCAGGCGTGACTCATGGAGGCCCCCAAGTGGTGGCCAAACAAAAGCTGTCCACCCCTGCAAAATTGGTGCTTTTTCATTTATACCAACATTTATTTACATAGTGCTTTGTTTATATATATGAATGTTAAAATCTTTCAAAAGCCCATTAAAGTAAAATAAATGTAAATTTACAACTACTTTACATTTTGTTTTCTGTTAAACAGCAATGAAGCCTTACAGTCAGAATCAGCAAGAAACGATGTATTTTACACGGATGAATGAAAAATACTTTATTAATCTATTAATATTAATATGAATATATCAATATATTCATATTAATATATATCAATATATATTTATATATAATAATTAATTAATCTTATTAATCCCCAAAGGGAAACTCAACAATTATATTATATTATATTATATTATATTATATTATACCTCCCGGGGGCTCACCATCTGCGGGAGGAGCCGTAGGGGTCGGGTGCAATGTGAGCTGGGCGGCAGCAAGGGGCGGGGACCCTGGCGGTCCGATCCCCGGCTGCAGAAGCTGAAGGCTCTAGGGACGTGGAACGTCACCTCTCTGGTGGGGAAGGAGCCTGAGCTTGTGCGCGAGGTTGAGCGGTTCCGACTAGATATAGTTGGACTCACCTCGACGCATGGCTTGGGCTCTGGAACCAGTACCCTCGAGAGGGGCTGGACCTTCTTCCACTCTGGAGTTGCTCATGGTGAGAGGCGCCGAGCAGGTGTGGGCATTCTCATCAGCCCCCAGCTTGGTGCCTGCATGTTGGGGTTTACCCCGGTGGATGAAAGGGTAGTTTCCCTCCGCCTCCGGGTGGGGGGACGGGTCCTGACTGTTGTCTGTGCTTATGCACCGAACAGCAGTTCAGAGTACCCACCCTTTCTGGAGTCCTTGGAGGGAGTGTTGGAGGGTGCTCCTTCTGGGGACTCCATTGTTCTGCTGGGGGACTTCAATGCTCACGTGGGCAATGACAGTGAGACCTGGAGGGGAGTGATTGGGAGGCATGGTCCCCCCCCTCTGAACCCAAATGGTGTTTTGTTATTGGACTTCTGTGCTCGTCATGGATTGTCTATAACGAACACCATGTTCCAGCATAAGAGTGTCCATATGTACACCTGGCATCAGGATTCCCTGGGCCGCAGTTCAATGATCGACTTTGTAGTCGTATCGTCGGACCTGCGGCCACATGCCTTGGACACTCGGGTGAAGAGGGGGGCGGAGCTGTCAACTGATCACCACCTGGTGGTGAGTTGGCTCAGATGATGGGGGAGGAAGCCGGTCAGAGCTGGCAGGCCCAAACGTGTTGTGAGGGTCTGCTGGGAACGTCTGGCTGAGTCCCCTGTCAGAGCGAGCTTCAACTCCCACCTTCAGCAGAGCTTCGAACATGTCCCGAGTGAGGCGGGGGACATTGAGTCCGAATGGGCTGTGTTCCGTGCCTCTATTGCTGAGGCGGCCGGCCGGAGCTGTGGCTGTAAGGTAGTTGGTGCTTGTCGTGGCGGTAATCCCAGGACTCGTTGGTGGACACCAACAGTGAGGGATGCCGTCAAGCTGAAGAAGGAGTCCTATCGGGCCTTCTTGGCCTGTGGGACTCTGGAGGCAGCTGATGGGTACCGGCGGGCTAAGCGGCATGCGGCTTCGGCTGTCGCCGAGGCAAAAACTCGGGCATGGGAGGAGTTCGGCGAGGCCATGGAGAAAGACTTCCGGACGGCTTCGAGGAGATTCTGGTCCACCATCTGGCGGCTCAGGAGGGGGAAGCAGTGCTCCATCAACACTGTGTACAGTGGAGGTGGGGAGCTGCTGACCTCAACTCGGGACGTTGTGGGTCGGTGGAAGGAATACTTCGAAGACCTCCTCAATCCTACCAACACGTCTTCCCATGAGGGAGCAGAGCTGGTGGACTCAGGGGTGGACTCTCCTATCTCTGGGGCTGAAGTCGCTGAGGTGGTCAAAAAGTTCCTTGGCGGCAAGGCCCCGGGGGTGGATGAGATCCGCCCGGAGTTCCTTAAGGCTCTGGATGCTGTGGGGCTGTCCTGGCTGACACGCCTCTGCAGCATCGCGTGGACATCGGGGGCAGTACCGCTGGATTGGCAGACTGGGGTGGTGGTCCCCCTTTTTAAGAAGGGGGACCGGAGGGTGTGTTCCAATTACAGGGGAATCACACTCCTCAGCCTCCCTGGTAAGGTCTATTCAGGGGTCCTGGAGAGGAGGGTCCGCCGGATAGTCGAATCCCGGATTGAGGAGGAGCAGTGTGGTTTTCGTCCTGGTCGCGGAACAGTGGACCAGCTCTATACCCTCTCTGGGGTCCTGGAGGGCGCATGGGAGTTTGCCCAACCAGTCTACATGTGCTTTGTGGACCTGGAGAAGGCATTCGACCGTGTCCCCCGGGGGCTCCTGTGGGGGGTACTCCGGGAGTATGGGGTACCGGACCCCCTTGTACGAGCTGTCCGGTTCCTGTACGACAGGTGTCAGAGCTTGGTCCGCATTGCCGGTAGTAAGTCGGATTCGTTTCCGGTGAGGGTTGGACTCCACCAAGGCTGCCCTTTATCACCGATTCTGTTCATGACTTATATGGACAGAATTTCTAGGCGCAGCCGAGGTGTTGAGGGGATCCGACTTGGTGGCCTCAGGATTGGGTCCCTGCTTTTTGCGGATGAGGTGGTCCTGTTGGCTTCATCTGGTCGTGATCTCCAGCTCTCGCTTGAGCGATTCGCGGCCGAGTGTGAAGCGGCTGGGATGAGAATCAGCACCTCAAAATCTGAGACCATGGTCCTCAGCCGGAATAGGGTGGATTGCCCTCTCCGGGTCGGGAGTGAGGTCCTGTCTCAAGTGGAGGAGTTTAAATATCTCAGGGTCTTGTTCACGAGTGAGGGAAGGATGGAGCACGAGATCGACAGACGGATCGGTGCGGCGTCTGCAGTAATGTGGACTCTGCGCCGGTCTGTCGTGGTGAAGAAGGAGCTGAGCCAGAAGGTGAAGCTCTCGATTTATCAGTCGATCTACGTTCCTATCCTCACCTATGGTCATGAGCTGTGGGTCGTGACCGAAAGAAGGAGATCTCGTATACAGGCGGCTGAAATGAGTTTCCTCCGCAGGGTGGCCGGGCTCTCCCTTAGAGATAGGGTGAGGAGCTCGGTCATCCGGGAGGGGCTCAGAGTAGAGCCGCTGCTCCTTCGCATCGAGAGGAACCAGTTGAGGTGGCTCGGGCATCTGGTCAGGATGCCTCCTGGACGCCTCCCTGGTGAGGTGTTCCAGGCACGTCCCTTGGGGAGGAGACCCCGGGGAAGACCCAGGACACGCTGGAGGGATTACATCTCTCGGCTGGCCTGGGAACGCCTCGGGATCCCCCCCGCAGAGTTGGCAGATGTGGCTGGGGAGAGGGAAGTCTGGGCTTCCCTGCTTAGGCTGCTGCCCCCGCGACCCGACCCCGGATAAGCGGCAGAAGATGGATGGATGGATATTATATTATATTATAATAATATTTTATATTATAATATAATTATTACATTATATTATATATTATAATATAATCATAACAATATAATTCAATAGATTTCTATGTGTTTAAGTCTCTTCGGGGAGTTTTCTTTTTGTTTTTACTTTCATTTGTTCCTATTGGCTGCTCTTGGTGTCAATCATTCCCTTCCGACTAAAACTGTTTATGGAGGGTTTGTCTACATAATCTTAATTTAACCCACATAGCCTATTTATTGTTTTCAGCACAGATCATTTAATTATGAATAAATACTAGTTTGGCTTTATAGTATATTTTAAATTTGAAGAAAGAATATTTACGAACCTGTTTGCAAACCTGAAAGATTGACCAGACTGCACCAACTTCATTGTGTTGTACGGAAACCCCCGAGGGACACGGGAGATTCTTCCTTCTGCGTTTCCTTGTTAGAAGTTCTGCTTTACAGAAAGGTTTAGTCTGACGGACACTGGTTAGAGCCACGCAGCCCGTTGAAGCTGTTTGCTCAGTTTCTTTACATGTTTAGACTCCCATGTTAAAAAGACCAACTTCATGGCAGAAATAAACATGTTTACAGCAGAAATAAACATGTTTACAGCCTGGTTCAAAAATCCATTTTAGGTTTAATAGGTCAGGTTTACCTTCATGACAACTGTGGGGGGAGTGATTTTTTTTCTAACTCGCCCGTTTTAAAGTAATTTAACCTCAAAATTTGGCATATTTAGGGGCGTGTCCTTTTGATTGACAGGTACTCTCGCTTCAAGTAAGAAGAACGTAGAACAACCCCGGTTTTTAGCCGGTTAACAACATGACTTAGCTTTAGCCCGCTTACCTCTGTTAGCTGGTTAGCTCCTGTCGGGGTTAGCTCGGTTAGCTCTTAGCTACAGAAAGCTAGGAGTTCGCTCGATGTCAATCATCCACCATGACGCCCATAGCCCCCCTCTCAGCTCCACCTCTTTGTCCATATTTATATTTTCCGGGAGAGACGACGCGCATGAGCCTGCCAAGATGGTGATGGTAGGAACCGCCCACCGAGCTTCAATTCAGCTCTTCAGAAACCTACGGGTGACGTCACGGAGGCTCCGCCCATCTTTTATATACAGTCTGTGGTGTCAACAGAGAAAGTGTTGTAGAGTTTTAACGCATTCATTCCGACTGCAGAGCAAGAAGTTTGCAGGAACATCAGGAAGCATGTTGCTGCTCTGTGTTTAGACTGTAAAGTTCAACTGATCAGATTTATTGATGATGTATGAAACATATTCCATTCTTCCTTCCCAGCAGGCTACTGGTGCATTTCCCTAAAACAATCCAGCAAACAGGGCAGCTTGTCTCCACACTTCTCTGTTAATGAAGCGTCGTCTCGTTACAAGCTGGTGTGTAAACCTGAGCTCCTCCTGCTGACAGTCTGCCTGGTCTCATCAGGAAAACACAGCTCCTCTTTAATACCAAGAACTAAGACATGAAAATGGGCCTGCACCAAAACATGCATTTTAGATTTCTGACTGTTTAGTCTGCGGTCTTCCTCATAAGCTCTTCATCAGCTGTTTCTCTGCCAGCCGATGCAAACCAGAGGAATGCTGAAGATATCAGGGAAGAGACAAACAGATTAACGATCATGGCAACAACTTTCTTCATTTTCTCCAGAATGTTCTGTAAAAACCTGCAGATGTTGTTGAAGGCAGCTGAAACTCAGCAGTGCTGCAGCTTCCAGGCCAACATGCTGAAAAGAAGCAACAGCAAGCTAGGAGTGTGTGACGGCGACGTTGGTGCATGTGTGGTCTACTAATGAAGACTGGAAGTTGATAAAAACATGAAAAACTACCAGTTATAGAACCTTCCTGTGTGTGTGTGTGTGTGTGTGTGTGTGTGTGTGTGTTTGATTCCCACCTCTATTCTAGATTTAAAGTGTTAGTGCTGCAGAGAAAAGCAGAAACAAATGTGAAATGTAGCGCTGTACAACGAGGAAGAGGAGCTGTTTCCTGGTTCCATCCAGCTGCAGAATGGAGGCAACATGTGTCCATCTGCTGGGTGAGTCCATCTGCTGGGTGAGTCCATCTGCTGGGTGAGTCCATCTGCTGGGTGAGTCCATCTGCTGGGTGTGTCCATCTGCTGGGTGTGTCCATCTGCTGGGTGAGTCCATCTGCTGGGTGTGTCCATCTGCTGGGTGTGTCCATCTGCTGGGTGAGTCCATCTGCTGGGTGTGTCCATCTGCTGGGTGTGTCCATCTGCTGGGTGAGTCCATCTGCTGGGTGTGTCCATCTGCTGGGTGAGTCCATCTGCTGGGTGTGTCCATCTGCTGGGTGAGTCCATCTGCTGGGTGTGTCCATCTGCTGGGTGAGTCCATCTGCTGGGTGTGTGTTGGTGTGGAAATGTTGACATGCAGAGCGTCATTAAAGCTCCGACTGAGCTGAGTGTCATTTCTCTGCAGCTCTGATCTCACTGCTGTGCTGCACAACAAACGGAGGTTAGTAAACGTCTTCTGTCCAACAGCAGAGACACTCTGCCTGTCTTTACTGGGTACAAACAGAGACTCTGGTTCAGGTGTGTCTCTGCTGTTCCAGGTCTCCTCTCTGAGACATACTGGACATTTCTTTAGAGCAGTCCTGATGTGGAGGAAATATGGAAAACATCTGAAGTTCAGCATCTTTTCCATCATCCAGCTTCATGTTTCCATAGAAACATGTCAGAAAGAGAACCTGCTCTGCTTGTAGCAGGAGAAGAAGAGAATGATCCTGCATCAGCGACACGTCTTTCACACCCTGCACTGACAGATAAAAGCTGCTGCTAGAAGAGGAAGGCGACCTCGCTCACCATGTTTCTTCCTGATGAACCCTGCAGATAAACGACTGGAAGCTTCTCTGCTGGTCAGAGAACATTTTGGTCTCCTGCTCAAAGTGTTTGTCTCTCCTTCTGTCCAGAAGTCTGAAACCTTTACCAGAGTCAACTTTCTCATCCACACTCAGTTTTTCACTTCATTAGTTCCTCCAAACTGTCTGAGATGATTTCATGTCACATTGATGGAAAAGATCATCGTTGTGTCATTTCATCCCTCTCAGCTCGTCTGACCATCAGTCCCAGCAGATCGCAGGTTTTTGAAGGAGTCTCTGTGTCTCTGATCTGTGAGGACGACGACGGCTCTGCTGGATGGACGGTGAGGAGAAACACAACCAGACCACAGTCTGAGTGTGGAGATAGATGGGGAGAAGCATCCGGTCCCTCCTGTAACATCCGCTACACCGTCCAGTCAGACACTGGAGTGTACTGGTGTGAGTCCAGAGAGGGAGCAACCAGTAACAGCATCAACCTGACTGTCACTGGTAAGATGAGACTGTGGAGTTAGTGGTGATGAAGCTGTGTGGAAATGGATGAAATGCTGGAGTTTGTCTCTGTGTTGAGGTGGATCAGTGATCCTGCAGAGTCCTGTCCTCCCTGTGATGGAGGGAGATGACCTCACTCTGAGCTGTCAATCAAAGCCTCCCTCCAACCTCCCAGCTGCTTTCTAGAAAGATGGCTCCCTCATCAGGACGGAGTCTACAGGTCACATGACCCTCCACCATGTTAGCAGGTCTGATGAAGGTCTCTACAGGTGTAGCATCAGCAGTCATGGAGAGTCTCCACCCAGCTGGATCTCTGTCACAGGTGAGGAGCTTCACTCTCATTTCAACACTTCTTTCATCCAACACTCACCTGACCAGGTGGGATTCTCTCTGCAGGTAAACCTACAACCACAGCCCCGCCCACTACTGCAGCTCCGCCCCCTGCCTCATCCTCCTGCTGTCTTGGCTTCATGGTTCTCCTCCACCTGCTGGTGTTCTGTCCGTACTTCATCTCCACTCTCCTCATGCTATCTTCATATCCACACAGAGACAAAGGTAACTCTGAAGCCTCATCACTGACCTGCCAGTCAATCAATCAATCAATCAATCATCATGGCGTTCTCTCTAACCTGCTCTGTCTGCAGGACGTGACCTGCCCATCACCATGGAGATGACTCCATCCTTCCAGGCTGAGCAGGGATTGGCTGATGACTATGATGATGTCACCACAGAGCATCATTTAAACTGAGCTGAACATCTCATCTCTCTCTTCTCCTGGTGGTCTAGTTCTGCTCTAGTTCACATGCTTTTAATTCTCCTTCTTTTTCTTTTGAGATAAAAATGAGATTATTTCCAATCTCATCACCGCTTTTCCTGCTTCCCAAAGAATACATGCTGATGTCCCTGGTGTGTCTTTATTTTCTATAAACAGACCTTTCCCTTTTGAGGTCACTGATGAAGTCAGGATCTTTACATGGTGATGTATTAAACCTCCAGTTTCTAGAAGGTGGTTTAGTTTTCTTTTCAGTTAAATGAAATGAAACCGCTGCAGGTCGCTGATAACGATGGGATGGATTGTAGTTTATGAAGGAAAGGACAAGGAAATAGTCTATTCTGGAGTATGAGTGGTGTACTGATGAGAAGTAGGTTTCCTTTCTAGCAGTGAGGTGCTGTGAGCACCAAACATCTCGAAGACCAAAATCCTCCATGTAGTGTTTAACAACTTGACTGTCAAAGCCGATGGTTTCCTGTTGTCCATCCCGTCCATTCCTGAGTTTAAGGCCATGTTGAGATCGCCTCCTATAATAAGTGTGTTATCTAAGTGATCATACTGTGAAGAGAAGGAGAAAAAGAGGCATCACTAACATTTGGACCATATATATTTGTGATGCATAACTTCATGTTTTGAATAGATAATGTAACTTTATTTTTATTTAAAACTCTTTTGTGTAAGCACTTCGCATGACTTGCTTTATTTAACTTTAGCAACAGTATGACCTTAGAAGGTTTGATGAAAAGGCTTGAATAACCAATGTGTGTGAAAAGGCCCAGCTTTGGGAAATAAAAAGGCCAAGCTCAGGAGAGCAAGTTACAGAGAGTTGCAGACTGGTCGGTTCTCTGAAACTGCTCTTCCCTTTGCAAAGCACAAAGAGTCCAACTGTGTCCCCCTCGCTTCTTTACATGTTTGGGGTTTGAACCAAACATGTTTCAGTTTCTTTAAAATTTGTTTCATTTTATATTTTTAACTGATAAAAGAAATCCCCACAGACGTTCTGTAATGATGCCAAGTGGCCCTGAGCACAACGCTGTCTTCTTCTTCACGGGGACACAAAGAAGACACTGGGACAGGGAAGGAAAACTGGGACAGGAAGGGGACACTGGGACAGGGAGTGACAGTGGGACAGGGAGTGACACTGGGACAGGGAGGGGACACTGGGACAGGGAGTGGATACTGGGACAGGGAGGGGACACTGGGACAGGGAGTGGATACTGGGACAGGGAGGGGACACTGGGACAGGGAGTGGATACTGGGACAGGGAGGGGACACTGGGACAGTGAGGGGACACTGGGACGGGATACTGGGACAGGGAGTGACAGTGGGACAGGGAGGGGACACTGGGACAGGGAGTGACACTGGGACAGGGAGTGACACTGGGACGGGATACTGGGACAGGGAGAGGACACTGGGACAGGGAGGGACACTGGGACGGGATACTGGGACAGGGAGAGGACACTGGGACAGGGAGGGACACTGGGACAGGGAGTGACACTGGGATGGGATACTGGGACAGGGAGAGACAGTGGGACAGGGAGGGGACACTGGGACAGGGAGTGGATACTGGGACAGGGAGAGACAGTGGGACAGGGAGGGGACACTGGGACAGGGAGTGGATACTGGGACAGGGAGTGACACTGGGACGGGATACTGGGACAGGGAGTGAGAGTGGGACAGGGAGGGGACACTGAGATGGGATACTGGGACAGGGAGTGACACTGGGACAGGGAGGGGATACTGGGACAGGGAGTGACACTGGGACGGGATACTGGGACAGGGAGTGAGAGTGGGACAGGGAGGGGACACTGAGATGGGATACTGGGACAGGGAGTGACACTGGGACAGGGAGGGGATACTGGGACAGGGAGTGACACTGGGACAGGGAGGGGATACTGGGACAGGGAGTGACACTGGGACAGGGACCTTTCTGGCTAAGATGCTCGGCCTCTGATCGACAGACACAGTCCTCTCATCAGTAAAAATGCTGCAGTTTGTTTCCTTTAAAAATATCAGCATTACTTTCTGTTCGCAAACAGAAGAATAGCAGTTTTATGCACTGGTTGGTTTTTTTCCAACCCACAAATTTCATCCTTATAAAATAATCTTTTCCACCCCAAAGTGCCAAATCCAACAGTCACATGGAACTTCCCTCATCTAAGTCATGACTCGATGCAATCAGTTGGTTTCTATTAAAGCATATGTATGAATTGGCTTGAAATGATGTGGGTGTTGATTCGTGTATGTAAAGGGCCGTGTGACAACATCGTTGTGAAGTGGCGCTATACAGATAAAGTTGAATTGAATTGTTACATCTGGATGAGGAGGATGATGTTTTCTTGCTGCTACACCTGGAGGTGTAATGGGTGGTGAATGTTGGACTCAAGAGCCAGTGACCAGTGGATTGACAAGAATATATTTAATAATGGTGATTGTGGTATTTAATGATGGTGAGGGGCCAGAGGAAGAAAGCACGCGGTCAGGGTCAGATCCAAATCCAAATCCATAGCTGGTCCAATCAATCCAGGAAGGGCCAGAGGCAGAAAACAGCTACAAAAACAGGCAAGAAAAGGAGTTAAGGCTGGCTAGCAGCTAATCTGGCAGAGAACTGAGGGTTGCTTGTTGCTTCAGAGGGGAGTAGAACAGCTGAAGTGGACTGGAGATAATTGGTGATAATTGCAGCGAGCAGGAAGCTCGCCCAGATAAGGCAGGAGTCAGTGAGACAAACCAGAACCATGACAGGAGGAACAGAAGAGGAAGATTTCTACATTCACAGATTTAGATTATATTAGAATCTGGTTTTCTTATAGAAAGTGTAAGGTACAAACTTCCATCCCTGCTTGGTGTCGTCCAATCATAAAGCTTTATCTGCGAAAGCTAACGGTTAGCTAGCAGTTGGCTATTCTTTGCCTTCAACAATAAACAGAATGTGGAAACAAAACATGGTGGATTTTTTTAGGGAAGAAAGAGAACATTTAGGCTGTGTCTCAATTCGTTAGTGCATAGTGTATAGTGCATTGTGCGCACTACGCACTTTTCTCTGTAGTGCACACTACGATGGGTTAGTGCTGTCCCAAATGGAACATGGACGTAGTGCACTAACCGGTGGTGACCAACTCACATTTGACCACAATTATTCTGCCGCCAAAAGTAAAACAAAGCGCTAAATTACGAGAATGAATTTGCTTTTCTCATGAAACTACATCGCATTAAAGATGACAAAGGATCCTCCTCCGATTGGCTGAACATGAGTTGGTACGTATATTTATTTACTTGTAACGTGTATGACCCGCCTGCATACGTGCCCAGTCTCGCTTCATTATTGGCTCATCGTTTCAGAGACGGTTCGTCCCACTAAATTCTTTTTAGGAAGTTGTAATAAATATATGAACAAATCCAGCAAACATAACTTTATGTATCATATCATCATATATTATGGCCTACACTAGAGTGATCTATCTCAGTTGTTAACTGTATAAAGTAACATCAGACTGTCATGTCTCTGCATGTCTCCCTCAGGCTTATTAGTATAATAAAGTGCAAATCAAAACACTAATAAAACAGCTTTTAAATATGCAAAGATATTTTCAGTATAAAAATGTCCTTTACATGAAACACGTGTGTTTTAACTGGTGTTTACTCTGATGCTGTGCACATCTGGCAGCAGGAAAGGGATTATAAATGATAATGTAGGGAATGTAATGCTGTAAAGAAGACACAGAGATGCAGCAAAGTTGTTATAGAAACATTTTATTGAATCATTTATTGAATCTCCTCCTGCTTGTAGCGGTCCATCTTCCTCATGACGCTCCTCAGGCAGCCTGTCTGAACCCACCTGCAAGCTCGCTTCACCTGCTGCCTGTCAGAAGCCAGGTGTGTGTGGAGAGGTCTTTCAGGATCCTAGAGACCAGGTGGAGGTCCGTCTTTCAGGATCCTAGAGACCAGGTGGAGGTCCGTCTTTCAGGACCCTAGAGACCAGGTGGAGGTCTGTCTTTCAGGATCCTAGAGACCAGGTGGAGGTCCGTCTTTCAGGATCCTAGAGACCAGGTGGAGGTCCGTCTTTCAGGGTCCTAGAGACCAGGTGGAGGTCCGTCTTTCAGAATCCTAGAGACCAGGTGGAGGTCCGTCTTTCAGGACCTTAGAGACCAGGTGGAGGTCCGTCTTTCAGGATCCTAGAGACCAGGTGGAGGTCCGTCTTTCAGGACCCTAGAGACCAGGTGGAGGTCTGTCTTTCAGGATCCTAGAGACCAGGTGGAGGTCCGTCTTTCAGGATCCTAGAGACCAGGTGGAGGTCCGTCTTTCAGGGTCCTAGAGACCAGGTGGAGGTCCGTCTTTCAGAATCCTAGAGACCAGGTGGAGGTCCGTCTTTCAGGACCCTAGAGACCAGGTGGAGGTCCGTCTTTCAGGATCCTAAAGACCAGGTGGAGGTCCGTCTTTCAGAATCCTAGAGACCAGGTGGAGGTCCGTCTTTCAGGACCTTAGAGACCAGGTGGAGGTCCGTCTTTCAGGATCCTAGAGACCAGGTGGAGGTCCGTCTTTCAGGACCCTAGAGACCAGGTGGAGGTCCGTCTTTCAGGATCCTAGAGACCAGGTGGAGGTCCGTCTTTCAGGATCCTAGAGACCAGGTGGAGGTCCGTCTTTCAGGATCCTAGAGACCAGGTGGAGGTCCGTCTTTCAGGATCCTAGAGACCAGGTGGAGGTCCGTCTTTCAGGACCCTAGAGACCAGGTGGAGGTCCGTCTTTCAGGATCCTAGAGACCAGGTGGAGGTCCGTCTTTCAGGATCCTAGAGACCAGGTGGAGGTCCGTCTTTCAGGATCCTAGAGACCAGGCGGAGGTCCGTCTTTCAGGATCCTAGAGACCAGGCGGAGGTCCGTCTTTCAGGATCCTAGAGACCAGGCGGAGGTCCGTCTTTCAGGATCCTAGAGACCAGGTGGAGGTCCGTCTTTCAGGATCCTAGAGACCTGGTGGAGGTCTGTCTTTCAGGACCCTAGAGACCAGGTGGAGGTCCGTCTTTCAGGATCCCAGAGACCAGGTGGAGGTCCGTCTTTCAGGACCCTAGAGACCAGGTGGAGGTCCGTCTTTCAGGATCCTAGAGACCAGGTGGAGGTCTTTCAGGATCCTAGAGACCAGGTGGAGGTCCGTCTTTCAGGATCCTAGAGACCAGGTGGAGGTCCGTCTTTCAGGATCCTAGAGACCTGGTGGAGGTCTGTCTTTCAGGACCCTAGAGACCAGGTGGAGGTCCGTCTTTCAGGATCCCAGAGACCAGGTGGAGGTCCGTCTTTCAGGACCCTAGAGACCAGGTGGAGGTCCGTCTTTCAGGATCCTAGAGACCAGGTGGAGGTCTTTCAGGATCCTAGAGACCAGGTGGAGGTCTTTCAGGATCCTAGAGACCAGGTGGAGGTCCGTCTTTCAGGACCCTAGAGACCAGGTGGAGGTCCGTCTTTCAGGATCCTAGAGACCAGGTGGAGGTCTTTCAGGATCCTAGAGACCAGGTGGAGGTCCGTCTTTCATGATCCTAGAGACCAGGTGGAGGTCCGTCTTTCAGGATCCTAGAGACCAGGTGGAGGTCCGTCTTTCAGGACCCTAGAGACCAGGTGGAGGTCTTTCAGGATCCTAGAGACCAGGTGGAGGTCCGTCTTTCATGATCCTAGAGACCAGGTGGAGGTCTTTCAGGATCCTAGAGACCAGGTGGAGGTCCGTCTTTCAGGATCCTAGAGACCAGGTGGAGGTCCGTCTTTCAGGATCCTAGAGACCAGGTGGAGGTCCGTCTTTCAGGATCCTAGAGACCAGGTAGAGGTCCGTCTTTCAGGATCCTAGAGACCAGGTGGAGGTCCGTCTTTCAGGATCCCAGAGACCAGGTGGAGGTCCGTCTTTCAGGATCCTAGAGACCAGGTGGAGGTCCGTCTTTCAGGATCCTAGAGACCAGGTGGAGGTCCGTCTTTCAGGACCCTAGAGACCAGGTGGAGGTCTTTCAGGATCCTAGAGACCAGGTGGAGGTCTTTCAGGATCCTAGAGACCAGGTGGAGGTCCGTCTTTCAGGATCCTAGAGACCAGGTGGAGGTCCGTCTTTCAGGATCCTAGAGACCAGGTGGAGGTCTTTCAGGATCCTAGAGACCAGGTGGAGGTCCGTCTTTCAGGACCCTAGAGACCAGGTGGAGGTCCGTCTTTCAGGATCCTAGAGACCAGGTGGAGGTCCGTCTTTCATGATCCTAGAGACCAGGTGGAGGTCCGTCTTTCAGGATCCTAGAGACCAGGTGGAGGTCCGTCTTTCATGATCCTAGAGACCAGGTGGAGGTCCGTCTTTCAGGATCCTAGAGACCAGGTGGAGGTCCGTCTTTCAGGACCCTAGAGACCAGGTGGAGGTCTTTCAGGATCCTAAAGACCAGGTGGAGGTCTGTCTTTCAGGATCCTAGAGACCAGGTGGAGGTCCGTCTTTCAGGATCCTAGAGACCAGGTGGAGGTCCGTCTTTCAGGATCCTAGAGACCAGGTGGAGGTCCGTCTTTCAGGATCCTAGAGACCAGGTAGAGGTCTTTCAGGATCCTAGAGACCAGGTGGAGGTCCGTCTTTCAGGATCCTAGAGACCAGGTGGAGGTCCGTCTTTCATGATCCTAGAGACCAGGTGGAGGTCCGTCTTTCAGGATCCTAGAGACCAGGTGGAGGTCTTTCAGGATCCTAGAGACCAGGTGGAGGTCCGTCTTTCAGGACCCTAGAGACCAGGTGGAGGTCCGTCTTTCAGGACCCTAGAGACCAGGTGGAGGTCCGTCTTTCATGATCCTAGAGACCAGGTGGAGGTCCGTCTTTCAGGATCCTAGAGACCAGGTGGAGGTCCGTCTTTCAGGACCCTAGAGACCAGGTGGAGGTCTTTCAGGATCCTAAAGACCAGGTGGAGGTCCGTCTTTCAGGATCCTAGAGACCAGGTGGAGGTCCGTCTTTCAGGATCCTAGAGACCAGGTGGAGGTCCGTCTTTCATGATCCTAGAGACCAGGTGGAGGTCCGTCTTTCAGGATCCTAGAGACCAGGTGGAGGTCCGTCTTGCAGGATCCTAGAGACCAGGTGGAGGTCTTTCAGGATCCTAAAGACCAGGTGGAGGTCCGTCTTTCATGATCCTAGAGACCAGGTGGAGGTCCGTCTTTCAGGATCCTTGAGACCAGGTGGAGGTCCGTCTTTCAGGATCCTAGAGACCAGGTGGAGGTCCGTCTTTCAGGATCCTAGAGACCAGGTGGAGGTCCATCTTTCAGGATCCTAGAGACCAGGTGGAGGTCCGTCTTTCAGGATCCTAGAGACCAAGGTGGAGGTCCGTCTTTCAGGATCCTAGAGACCAGGTGGAGGTCCGTCTTTCAGGATCCTAGAGACCAGGTGGAGGTCCGTCTTTCAGGATCCTAGAGACCAGGTAGAGGTCCGTCTTTCAGGATCCTAGAGACCAGGTGGAGGTCCGTCTTTCAGGATCCCAGAGACCAGGTGGAGGTCCGTCTTTCAGGATCCTAGAGACCAGGTGGAGGTCCGTCTTTCATGATCCTAGAGACCAGGTGGAGGTCCGTCTTTCAGGACCCTAGAGACCAGGTGGAGGTCCGTCTTTCAGGATCCTAGAGACCAGGTGGAGGTCCGTCTTTCAGGATCCTAGAGACCAGGCGGAGGTCCGTCTTTCAGGATCCTAGAGACCAGGCGGAGGTCCGTCTTTCAGGATCCTAGAGACCAGGTGGAGGTCCGTCTTTCAGGACCCTAGAGACCAGGTGGAGGTCTTTCAGGATCCTAAAGACCAGGTGGAGGTCCGTCTTTCATGATCCTAGAGACCAGGTGGAGGTCCGACTTTCAGGACCCTAGAGACCAGGTGGAGGTCTTTCAGGATCCTAAAGACCAGGTGGAGGTCCGTCTTTCATGATCCTAGAGACCAGGTGGAGGTCCGTCTTTCAGGACCCTAGAGACCAGGTGGAGGTCTTTCAGGATCCTAGAGACCAGGTGGAGGTCCGTCTTTCATGATCCTAGAGACCAGGTGGAGGTCCGTCTTTCAGGATCCTAGAGACCAGGTGGAGGTCCGTCTTTCAAGATCCTAGAGACCAGGTGGAGGTCCGTCTTTCAGGATCCTAGAGACCAGGTGGAGGTCCGTCTTTCAGGATCCTAGAGACCAGGTGGAGGTCCGTCTTTCAGGATCCTAGAGACCAGGTGGAGGTCTGTCTTTTAGGATCCTAGAGACCAGGTGGAGGTCTGTCTTTTAGGATCCTAGAGACCAAGGTGGAGGTCCGTCTTTCAGGATCCCAGAGACCAGGTGGAGGTCCGTCTTTCAGGATCCTAGAGACCAGGTGGAGGTCCATCTTTCAGGATCCCAGAGACCAGGTGGAGGTCCGTCTTTCAGGATCCCAGAGTACATCACAATCATAACGGAATAATTTAATACTTACATTTATACAAATGAATCCCCGCCTGGACCGGCGTTAAACTCCGCCATTATTTACCTGGTAAACTGATGGAAAGTCCATCCTCTTCCGCTACGTCAGCAAAATGGCGTCGATTTAGTGTCCATTGTTCCACACTGCATTTATGGGCGGGTTTAGGGCAGCATCCGGGTACTTTCAGTGCACTGAGTTTTTGTACAAAAGTCAGTGTAAACGCACTGAAACATAGTGCGCGAAGTAGTGTTAGTGCGCTGAATGAGACACAGCCTGTGTGCCACAATTAGCCCTGTTTCTTTCTGCTTTGCTGCTAAACCACACCCCTCACCAGTTAACTGCCCTCACCGGCCACCTCTTCATCATTAGTTCAGCCTGTATGTATGCAGCCTCCACCACTCACTCGTTACCAGATTGTCATGGCCTTCGTGCCTGACCTTCCAGCGCTCCTGATCTGCCACTGACTACCACGTTCTGCTTAACACCTGGAATCTGCACCCCACAGGCTTCTCAGTTTCTGTCCTGGAGGACCAGCAACTGTGAGTTACTGGTTTTCTTCCCTAACACCACTTTTGCTTCCTACCTGCACAGTTGGCCTGGAGGATATTACCCTGCTTGGGACGCTGGAGACCAGAACACTAAATACGACTCCAACACTAAACTGATTCAAATAAAGTCTGGAAATTTGCCCGGATCTCTTGTGCTGCTTTCAGGAACTAAGTCTCAGGAGCTGCTTTTGGGTCCATTCCCTGCTCCTTACAATCTCTTATGTCTAGCAACTCTAATAAATTCTAAGAAAAGTTCATTAAATGAATTCTTAATTTAAATGATTTGATTCTAAAAGTCTAAACAGTTGATTCACAGCTAATTTTACTGTAATACTTTTTCTTTTAAATATTTTTATAACTATCATTTTATTAAACAAATTTCCATCTTGTTTATTTGGCTTTTACTGAGTATTTATTGTTTTAGTTGATATTTCCTTTATTTATTTTAACCTGCTTCCTTTTACTTATTTACGTATTCGTCAGTGTTCCTGATGGGGAGCTTCTGCACTGGGGGTCCATGTCATGATGTTTGCACATCTGTGTTTATTACCTCTTTTCTAGATTTAAACTGTTTGTGCTGCAGAGAAAAGAAGACATAACTGGGACACACAACAAGGAGCTGTTTCCTCATTCCATCCAGTTGCAGAATGGAGGCAACATGTGTCCAGATGTGGGCTGCATGTCAGCTACTGTGAAACTGATAAATCGCCATGGAAACAATGCCTCTGCACAACATGACTCCATGAATGTGATAAAACTGATTATGGTCTGGTTACTAACGTTGTCATGGTGGTGAACAGGTAGTATACCAGGCTGTTGTCTGTGGATAATGGCGTTGATGTAGGGAAAATAGTTTGGTCCAAACTGACTAAGAAAGATCGTAATAAATTATCCTGATGCGTTGCTGGCTGGTGTTGGGCCCCAAAAGATGCCTTAATGGGTTATGAATGTTAAGAATTATGCTCCCTGTCTGAAGCTAATGTGGAGTTCCTCGGTATGTCGAGCAGGCCGGGATATAAACATCAGACAGTGTGAGTTATGCTAAGCCGGGTTGGAAGGATCATGAAGACGAGCTTCATGCAGAGCACCGACATGCTTTTAAATATGGGCCGAGTCATGCAGTAGAAGGCACGGCTCCATGTTATGTTAAAGTAAAAACACCTTTTGCTTGATTTAAACATGCACCTTGTGATATTAAAAAAAACAAAATGCCATGAGGTCAGATTCACTCAGAAGAAAACTGTAAAAACATCTTGTTAATGACTTCTGGAAAGAGGTCAAAACTGGTAATAATTACAAACCATGTCTTACATCTAAGACAGATGATGTGAGTGGTTGGTATGAATCCCACAGTTATGGATAGGGTTGTCACCCATTGTTACGTGCATCATCAAACTTGTCATCCCTGTTATCTCCAGGTGTTTCCAAGTAGCTGAAGTGGAGATCTGCCTAGCCTGGGATCTATTGGCTGGTTCAAATTCAGATGCTCCAATCAGCACTAAAGGCACCCTTTAAAAGAGCAGCACCTGGAGGCCATCAGGCTCTTCTTTGTTTTGGCTTGTGTTTGTTAATGGCATGGTGGAACAGGTACGTGGGGAGGCATGAGGACCAGGTAAGTTGGGGCGCCCTTTACATTTTCCACATGTAGAAAACATTGTATAGACACACTAGGGCTAGAGGCTGTTGCCACCCCTTGTAAACGTTTTGGTCAAGCTGGTTATTAGATCAGTTAGGAGTTTATTTGGTTTTCATTTGGTTCACAGATACAGTTTGAGTTAGGCCTCATTTTGTTTTATTGTTTTCTTTGATTTTGGCACAGCCTAAATGTCCCATCCTCTCCCACAGGTTCCATAATCCTGCCATATCCAAAACTTGTAAATAAACGTGTCAACCCTCTATACTTGTCCTGTCTCCCTCTGTGGTCGTCAGGTTGCGCCCCTCCCAGGGGACGTAACACCCATCCTGTAAAATATGGAATTGTCCTTTAATTGACAGACAGAAGTTGTGTCCCAGATTGAACCCATATGGGATGCACTTTGGTCCATATTTTCATCATTTTCCAACAGCCACATGTCGGTCACACACATCAACCCTCAATTTAAAAATTATGAACAAATTTAAACACAGAATACACAACAGCCAGTAAAAACAACCTTTCAGGCAGAATCTGTGCAGGTTTCAGCCTCCTCCCCTCTGCGCCTGCGTGTTGTGCAGTCACAGTTGCCACATTACTGCGCTCATCGGAAGACTTTTAAAAATGTCTTCTGTACCCAGTTGGCTACTCTGTGTGCAAATTGAAAAGCACTTGGCAAACGTGATGAGGCGGATCGTTGGCTGCAGCGTCAGTAAAGATGTTTACAAGGCAAGTTTTACGTGGCAGTGACTGTTTAGTCGTGCACAGTGGACTCTCTGACATCTAACAGCATCAGAGAGCAGGATCATTTAGTTATATGCTGTATTAGCCTGTAGAAATACCATGTATGGCCACTGAAAACGTTTTTTCAATGGATGAAAAGTTAATGCACACACAGAATAATATATAGCAGGAAACGGTTATTTTTGAAAATATATACATTTCTTACATTCACAGTCCAACAAATATTAAACAACGAGGAGCCACATGTCATGGCACGACGCGTAGCATCCCACCACGGTAAATTTTATATCAGATGTTTATTTCTTTCCCACTCACCTGTCCAAAGTCAGCTGATTAACATGTTGCTATGGTAACGGCCCTAACGGAATGTTAAGACAATAATTGAACTTGCCCAACTATTATTGACCACAGTATAAATATGAATTCATCCCACTCCTCCCTTCTTACCACATGCAGGTGAAGTGAAACAGGAGTTATTTGTAAAGTTCAATGTTGCACCTTCTTTACACAGAAATCTTCTTTATGATAAATTGTTTTCACAAAAGCTAAGTATTGTGCATATTGCACTTTGTGTGAAGTATTTTTTCTTCATGTTAGCAGAGATCCATGTAATCACAACTTCACGTAGCCTAATGAGCAAAACTTTATGTCCAATAAATTGGCACAACAAAGAATGTAAAATTCATTTCAATCTTTAAGTTTGATTAATTGATTACCTGATCACTCCTTTACTTAGGACAGCACAAAACATGACTACATCGTCAACTGTTAAACCGTGTGGAAGTCATGTGCTTGTCGTGGATCGTGTAGAGTTTAATGGTGATGTTATTGTCCCTTCTGCGGAGGTCCATGAAGCAAGAGTGAAGTTGATAAGGCCTTGGTCTGGATACTGGAACTGTGAGAAATCCCTACAACACCATCTGCTGGTGACAGAATTAATGCTGTCTGAACTCGTTAGGACATGTTCAGCCACACTGGCGATGTTTACATGGGGGTTTTAACTCCTCTTTAATTCCACATAAAAGTTAAATCCACTTTACATGGTCATTTTTTGTCAGTTTAAACAGCTAATTCCTAATGCAAAAGTCAATTTGGGATTAAACTTAATTCTGAAGTAAGTGGCTGGTTTGTTCCCATTTTAAATCTGGATTAATTCCTCCAACATGGAAACCATTCCACTCTAAGTTAATTCTGATCATTCAGCAGCTGAACGATCAGAATTAAGTGAAGCAGTCTGCTCGTGTCAAGCTGATACGTCAAAATTATAATCAAAATAGCGACAAAACTAGTACTTGGTATGTAGTTTTCCATGTTACGACCGAAAAGATTGAAGCAGGAAGCAAACTTTATTTCTGGTAGAGGTCAATACGTCATGTTTGCCCCATGTCCAATCAGAACCCTTCCTAACCAGCCGCTCTAAAGCAGAATTAAGTAAGGACGTGTTTCATGTAAACCTCCAATTGGAATTGTTTCCATGTAAACTCATAGGTGAATATTGTAGATGAATACCATAAACATCAGTCTACTGAAAAGTTTGCAACCTAGTGGTGGGGCCAATGCTGTGGCCTTTCACGGGGCCCCAGATTCCCAACATACCTGCAACACAGAGCATGTTTACTCACATCAACACTCAACCAAAATTCACACACACACACACACACACACACACACACACACACACACACACACACACACACACACACACACACACTTCAAGCATGTGGAGACAATAAACATCTACAGACCTATGGGGATATTACACACAAAGGTGGTCTCACTGACACACAAAGTTTACACACATCATTAAATGGACACACACAGACAGACACAGACAAATATTTTTATAGAAACACTTCAGTATCCTGAGCATGACCTCGCTGAGGTTTGTCACATGGACTATACATGGAGCTGGTTCCAGGGAGAAGAGGTGTTTAATAGACTGAAGGATTTACAGGCAAACATTGTCCTGCTAAAAAAAAACAAAACAGCTAATATACTTTCTACAGCACAGTTCCCTCACGTGTTTTCAGCCTGTTTCAGTTCCAAACAAACAGGAGTAGCCATTCTAATAAACAGAGAGTTCATTTTACTTCTAATAATATAATTATAGATCCAGATGGAAGATTTACAAAAGTCACAATATCCATTCGAAACATGAAGTTATGCATCCCAAATATATATATATATATATATGGTCCAAATGTTGATGATGCCTCTTTTTTTCACTCCCTCTTTTCTTCCACTTAGATAAAACACTTATTATAGGAGGCGATCTCAACATGGCCTTAAACTCAGGAATGGACGGGAAGGACAACAGGAAACCATCGGCTTTGACAGTCAAGTTGTTAAACACTACATGGAGGATTTTGGTCTTCGAGATGTTTGGTGCTCACAGCACCTCACCGCTAGAATAAACTATTTCTTTGTAACAACTCCATGACAAACAATATATCATAAACTACAATCCATCCCATCGTTATCAGCGACCTGCAGCGGTTTCATTTCACTTAACTGAAAAGAAAACTAAACCACCTTCTAGAAACTGGAGGTTTAATACATCACCATGTAAAGATCCTGACTTCATCAGTGACCTCAAAAGGGAAAGGTCTGTTTATAGAAAATAAAGACACACCAGGGACATCAGCATGTATTCTTTGGGAAGCAGGAAAAGCGGTGATGAGATTGGAAATAATCTCATTTTTATCTCAAAAGAAAAAGAAGGAGAATTAAAAGCATGTGAACTAGAGCAGAACTAGACCATCAGGAGAAGAGAGAGATGAGATGTTCAGCTCAGTTTAAATGATGCTCTGTGGTGACATCATCATAGTCATCAGCCAATCCCTGCTCAGCCTGGAAGGATGGAGTCATCTCCATGGTGATGGGCAGGTCACGTCCTGCAGACAGAGCAGGTTAGAGAGAACGCCATGATGATTGATTGATTGATTGATTGACTGGCAGGTCAGTGATGAGGCTTCAGAGTTACCTTTGTCTCTGTGTGGATATGAAGATAGCATGAGGAGAGTGGAGATGAAGTACGGACAGAACACCAGCAGGTGGAGGAGAACCATGAAGCCAAGACAGCAGGAGGATGAGGCAGGGGGCGGAGCTGCAGTAGTGGGCGGGGCTGTGGTTGTAGGTTTACCTGCAGAGAGAATCCCACCTGGTCAGGTGAGTGTTGGATGAAAGAAGTGTTGAAATGAGAGTGAAGCTCCTCACCTGTGACAGAGATCCAGCTGGGTGGAGACTCTCCATGACTGCTGATGCTACACCTGTAGAGACCTTCATCAGACCTGCTAACATGGTGGAGGGTCATGTGACCTGTAGACTCCGTCCTGATGAGGGAGCCATCTTTCTAGAAAGCAGCTGGGAGGTTGGAGGGAGGCTTTGATTGACAGCTCAGAGTGAGGTCATCTCCCTCCATCACAGGGAGGACAGGACTCTGCAGGATCACTGATCCACCTCAACACAGAGACAAACTCCAGCATTTCATCCATTTCCACACAGCTTCATCACCACTAACTCCACAGTCTCATCTTACCAGTGACAGTCAGGTTGATGCTGTTACTGGTTGCTCCCTCTCTGGACTCACACCAGTACACTCCAGTGTCTGACTGGACGGTGTAGCGGATGTTACAGGAGGGACCGGATGCTTCTCCCCATCTATCTCCACACTCAGACTGTGGTCTGGTTGTGTTTCTCCTCACCGTCCATCCAGCAGAGCCGTCGTCGTCCTCACAGATCAGAGACACAGAGACTCCTTCAAAAACCTGCGATCTGCTGGGACTGATGGTCAGACGAGCTGAGAGGGATGAAATGACACAACGATGATCTTTTCCATCAATGTGACATGAAATCATCTCAGACAGTTTGGAGGAACTAATGAAGTGAAAAACTGAGTGTGGATGAGAAAGTTGACTCTGGTAAAGGTTTCAGACTTCTGGACAGAAGGAGAGACAAACACTTTGAGCAGGAGACCAAAATGTTCTCTGACCAGCAGAGAAGCTTCCAGTCGTTTATCTGCAGGGTTCATCAGGAAGAAACATGGTGAGCGAGGTCGCCTTCCTCTTCTAGCAGCAGCTTTTATCTGTCAGTGCAGGGTGTGAAAGACGTGTCGCTGATGCAGGATCATTCTCTTCTTCTCCTGCTACAAGCAGAGCAGGTTCTCTTTCTGACATGTTTCTATGGAAACATGAAGCTGGATGATGGAAAAGATGCTGAACTTCAGATGTTTTCCATATTTCCTCCACATCAGGACTGCTCTAAAGAAATGTCCAGTATGTCTCAGAGAGGAGACCTGGAACAGCAGAGACACACCTGAACCAGAGTCTCTGTTTGTACCCAGTAAAGACAGATTTGACGTTTAATCATAATAAAAACTGCTCTTCTCTCTCTCTCTTCATCTCCCCGTTGCTGCAGTCTGGGACCCCTGGCATTGAGAGCCTTCACCACCACATGTATCCCATTTACAGCCCTGATTGCCAGGTATTGTGAGATAGTTTAATGTGCATCTGGGGCTTCCGTAGGAAGCCGGCCAGGAGTTAAGCTAGCAGTAAGGGAAGACATGTGGAACTGACTCCAATCTAACTTGCTAGGCAGGTCTGTGGTGAAGTGAATGGAACTGGTTGGAAGAGTAAATTAAATCACCAATAGTCTGACAGGTTATGTATTCAGAGAAATGGGATTACTGAACTGTGAGGGTGTCAAAATGGAGTCAGACGATGCTGTGCCGTACAGTGTGAACACACCATAGAGAATCTCCTTTTACACTTCCCCCAAAAGTTGGAAAAGAACCAAAGTGGATGTTCAACCCAGGGATTATAGAGCAGCTCACTGAACCTACAGACAGGTGTGCACCAATGTAGCCAGTTCCAAAGTGAAACAAGGAGGAGGTCAGAGTGAATTTAAAATAACTAAGAGAGTCAAGTGAGAGCCACATACAGCCCACACTGGACAATATAATACACAAGTTAGCCAGAGCTGAGGTCCTTCCACCTTAGGAGCATCAAGTGGGTTCTTGCAGATCCCGTTGGACCCCAGCTGCCAGAAATGGACCACATGAATAACTCCTGAGGGCAGAGCTCACGTTAACCTTGTTTCCGTTTCCTATGGGCAAATATTGAACAACATTTGTCAATTCAATTACATCAGCGCCTGACATTTTCCAGCAACTTATGAGTAAACTGCTGAAGGGTCTAGAAGGGACCATCGGTGTGATGGACGGCACACTTGTCTGCGAGTCTAATGGGAAGGAACACAACTGCCGTCTGGATGTAGTGTTACGCACCATCGAGGCATCAGGCCTCAAGCTCGATAAAGGTAGGTGCAGTTTGAGCTGCTGTTCTTCGGGCAGATAAACAGCGCTGATGGGGGAATCCCGATAAAAGAAAGGTGGAAGCCATTATCATACCACCCTGTCCTACAAATGTGAACCAGAGTCCGTGTTGGGATTGATAAACTATTTGGGCAAATTCCTTCCTGGCCTGTCCATCATGCAGCACCCGCTCACTAGCTTGCTTAGAAAAGAGACTGTGGGGGTCTGAGGGGAGCCTCAGGAGCAGGCATTCAGCAAAGCGAAAGCAGCATTTGTCTTGGCATCAGCACAAACGATGAGGTAGGCCGGCCATCAGTGGTCAGCCTAGATGCCAGCAGCTATGGCCTGAGTGGTGCCCTGCTTCAGGACCACGATGGAGAGCTGCTGGCCGTCGCCTTCTTTTCTCACACCCTGACAGATGTGGAATAAAAATATCCCTAGATAGAGAAGGAGTACTTAGCATGTGTGAGGACCTGTGAACACTTCACCCAGGGAATGGGAAAAGCCTGACCACAAGCCTTTAGTGCCCTTGATTAACACGAGACCTGAAAAAACCCTGTTAAGATGTCGGAGGCTACTTATTCGCCCGGATGCGATTGAAAGTCATCGCTGAAAATATCACAGGTAAACAGCTGGTGGAGAGCAGATGCGCTCTTGAGATGGCCCTGGGATGGAGATTACTTGTCAGACACTGATGGACAGGTCAGAGCGCAAGTCAACACTATGGTGACTAGCAAGCCAGTCAAGTCCCCCAAGCTTGAGGGCATCTACAGTGCCACACGGGGCGATGCCAAACCACAAAAAGTGAGTCCCTTCATCAGAAAGGATTGTCCACAGTTGATGGCCAAGATCTCACCCCTGCAAGGATTTCACACGACTCGGGCCCACCTTTCTGAAACAGATAGACTAATACTGTGCAAAGATTGCTTCGTAATCCCAGTAGCACTCAAATCTAATATCCTAAACCAGCTCCATGAAGGTCACTAGGGACTAAACAAGTGTGGGGAACGAGCCAGGCTGACTGTCTGGTGGCCTCGCATCAGAGCCCAACTTACCAAGACGGTGAGAACATGCAACTTCTGTGCGAAACACAAACCTGCACAGAGGGGTGGACCACTGGCAACAATCCCCTGCCCAGTGGCCTCTGCCAAGGGATTGCAGTGGATCTGTGTGCGTGAGGGTAAGAGTTTCTTCATTGTAGTGGATTTTTTGTTTGAGAAATTTCTTGACGACAAGCATGTGGTGTTCTGCCTAAACAATAGAGGGCAGTATGAAAGAGGGAGAGAGATGAAGAAGAGAAAATGAAACTGCCACGTTGTGAACCGTGTCTGTTCTGATGCTTAAGAAATAAATAAGAGTGGAAAAAAAGTAACTACAGTTACTTTCTGCAGACACCACAAATTAGCCAACACTAATCCAGCCAACACTCTTTCTACAAAATGTCGGAGAACCGCCAATCCTGTTCAAGGCATGGATCCGGACTTTTGACAATTACCTGCTAGCAATGTTGGGACCAGACTTGCCTGAGGCACGTAAGCGAGCTCTGCTTATTCATTGTTTGGGAGTGGAAGATCAGACTTTTTTACACTTTGATGGTCACTGATGACAAAAATGAGACAGTGTTGGTGGCTCTGACAAACGTTTTTACACCAAAAGTGAACGTAGTGCCAGAATATTACCACTTCAGACAACGAAGACAACGTCTTGGCATCAGGGAACGTTTATTGCTGGAGGTACCCCTCACCCTAGCCAAGGCATTAGCAATTGCAAGACAAATTGAAACCGCTGTGTCGGAACCAAAAGCCATGTGTGAGGGTGTGACAGATACCGCTGTGATCCAAGGACAACGGTACAGGAAGTTTAAGAAAGGCAAGGACCACATAAATCTCTTCAAACTGAGCAAAGGAAGGCATGTTACAGATGTGGGTCCACCCAACACACTGCAAACTTTCAAAGATGCCCTGCAAAAGAGGTTCTATGCAACTCATGCAAAAAGAAGGGACATTTGGGGAAATAACACGTCAGTCACTTCTGGGACTATTCCAATTTCACTATCTTTAATAGGAATGCTTACAGCCAGAATAGCATCATGTGCACAGTAAAAGTGGATGCTTTAGGAACAGGATGTCAGGACATTAAGCTTATGGTAGACACAGGATTAGCAGTGTCCATCTTGCCAGAAACTCTAGCTACAGAGCAGTTTCCAAAGGCCTCTCTTAAGGAACCTACACTCAAGCAAAAGGATTATGGTGGAAATCCTATTGCTGTGAAGGGGTGCTTACAAGGAAATGTAACATTTGGGGAACGGAAGGCGAATGACATGCTCTATGTTGTGGAACCAGGGTCTGCAGTTTTAGGCAGGGACTTATTCTCCTTACTACGAATGCAAGTTAAAAATGGTCAAGTTACATCAAAGCCTAACAAGCAGTGTGACCCTTCCATAGCAAATGTAGCAATAGAAGAGTTAGGCTGTGCTAAAGGATTCATCCATAGAGTGAAAATACGTCCAGAAGTTGCACCAGTACAACAGAAACAATGCAGGTTACATTTATCAGTCAGAGAAGCAGTGTCTAAGGAGCTGAGGAAACTAGTAGCACAGGACGTCATGGAACCAGTAGAGTCATCTGAGTGGATTTCACCCAAAGTAGTCACGACTAGAAAAGACAGACCAGACCAAAGGCTTTGTGTAGATCCGAGAGAACCTAACAAGGTAGTCATAGTGGACAGTTTTCCACTACCTCACATGGAGGAAATGTTTGCAGAACTCAGAGGAGCAACGCCGTTTTCCACATTAGATCTCCAAAGTACATATCATCAGTTGCCGCTACACGAAGACAGCCACAGCCTGACCACCTTCATTACACATGATGGCTTGTTTTGTTTCAAGCGGATGCAAGTTGGACTAGCATCGGCGCCCAGCTGTTTCCAGAGAATGATGTCAACCATACTAAAAGATTTGCCAGGGGTCGAGTGTTACCTTGACAATGTCATTGTTGCAGGTGCAACAAAAGAGGAGCATGATAAAAGACTGAAGGCTGCACTTGTGTATAAATGAGGCTGGGCTCAAAATTAATCATTCCAAATACAACTTCAGACAAACAGAACTATCATTCCTGGGACACTGTGTCAGGAAAAGGACTGCAGCCAGATGCATCACAAGTGACTGCTTTTTCTCAAGCACCTCCACCTACAGACTTGACCAACCTGAGGTCGTTTTTGGAACTAACGTCTTGGTACTCAAAATTCATACCAGACTGTGCAGCAGTGGTCGAACCCCTGAGAGCACTCCTGAGGAGAGCAGACACATTCCTATGGACACCGGAGGCACTAAACAACTTTGACACTGTTAAAGAGCTCATAGTTAACAGCCATGCACTGTCTCTATTCAACCCAAAGTTGCCCACTGTGGTTACAACAGATGTGTCTGACTATGGCCTCGGAGCAGTCCTCACACAGACAAGATGGAGTTGAGAGGATGGTTGCTTTTGCATCACATACACTCAACCAGGCAGAGAGAAAGTTCTCCACAGTGGAAAAGGAGACCTTGGATTGTGTATGGGCAACAGAAAAGTGGAGAACATATTTGTGGGGGAGATATTTCACATTACGAACTGATCACATTCCTCTCACAACCCTTCTTGCCTACAGGGGTCAAGGTCGTGCAGGTATGCAGATAGCCAGATGGTCATCCAGACTGTTATCATTCAACTACAGCATCCAGTACAAACCTGGTCATGAGAATGTAGACTGTTTATCTAGGCTCCCACTACCAAGCTCAGAACCAAGCGGCAACCTCCGGTGGTTAGAAGTGAAGCCTATGCGGAAGTGCATAAAACTGCAGTTTCCTCTTTCATCCACTAGGGGCTGCAAACCAGAGCAAATCCCCATAGAGTCCCATGTTAAAAAGGCCAACTTCATGGCAGAAATAAACACGTTTACAGCCTGGTTCAAAAATCCATTTTCGGTTTATAGGTCAGGTTTACCTTCTTGTGGGGGGTGTGAATTTTTTTCTAATTCGCCCGTTTCAAAGTAATTTAATCTCGAAGTTCGGCAAATTTAGGGGCGTGTCCTTTTGATTGACAGGTACCAATCTCCTGCTTCAAGTAAGAACGGTGAACAACTGCGGTTTTTAGCCGGTTAACAACGTGGCTTAGCTTTAGCCCGCTTACCTCCATTAGCTGGTTAGCTCCAATTATCTCTGGGTTAGCTCAGTTAGCTTTTAGCTACAGAAAGCTCCACCATGACGCTCACGGCTGCCCTCTCAGCTCCACCTCTTTGCCCATATTTGTATTTTCCGGGCGAGACGACGCACATGACGCTGCCAACATGGCGACATGGCATTACTGACAAACTCAAGCTGATATTTGAGAGATGGGGAATTCCATTAGAGCTGTTCAGTGACAAAGCCACACAGTTCACATCAGCATTGATGCATTTATTAAAGGTATCGAAGAGGATACAAGAGGCAGTGATGAAGGATTTTAACTTGTGACCAGAAGATCAGTTTAGCAGAGGTTCAGAAGTGTAAGGCTCTCTAAAAGACAAGTGATCCTTCCATCGGTGGATTTTATTCAACATTCAGGACATTCTTAGTTTCTGAAGAAGCCGTAGACAAAGGAGAATTACCATCCACCCTTCGGCAAGGCCTTATCCAAACCAAACAAAGATAAGTGAAGTATTGAGAACTGGAGACCAGTTTGTTTACTAAACAACGATGCAAAGATATTCGCCAGGATCTTCGCCAAAAGATTAAAATCAGAGTTAGATATTATTGATGAGGAAGAATCAGGTTTCATGCCTGGCAGAAACATGTGGAATTAACGTTTTCAATACAACTGTTATGGTGCCTCTCCTGTGTGTGGCAGTGGTGGGCGTGGCTTGTGCTCATCACGATGGATTACACCTCGTTCAGACAATCAGCGGCAGACTACTTAAGGACAGCTCAGCCTCAGATTGTTGTTTCACCCTGCGGTACAACTCTCAGCCTTGAGAATTCTTCTCAGTGGCATTTTCAAGTCGATAACCTGTTTGTGTTTTTTTCCCAGTAGAAATCCTGTCTGCCTGATTGCTACCCTTCTGCCCGCCCGCCTGTTCGCTTCCCAGCCTGTCAGTTTGCCTCCCTGCTTGTCTGCCTGCCAACCTGTCTTCCATATTCCTCTCAGAAAATATCCGGATCTGGAGAGGCCCAATAACATCGTGTTTGGAACGCTGAGCTGAGTCTGTGTGTGAATCCTTCGTATCGGACTTCAGCATAACAACACCATTAATAATCTTTAAAAACGAAATATATTTTGGAAATATAATTCTTTTTCTCTTACTTCATACTTTTCTCATTGAGGCTTTAACTGATGTATCAATGTATGTGTGTATGCACAAGTAAATATATTCATATATTTGTAGTGTTTTTATACTCTTTGTCCCTGTTTTCATTTACTTAACCCGACATTAACGGTTTCTGTTCGCTACATATCGGTTAAGTTGTTAAATCACAAATAAATGAAAAGAGGCGACTTTTGAAAGTAGTTATTGGCTAATTGTCTTGGGTTTGGTGTTCATGTATGCATGTGTAAAGATTATTTTGTGGTGTTTTTTTTTTTTTTTTTTAACTGAATATTCAATTCAGTTCAATTCAAGCTTTAAGGACACAGAATCCAGGTCCATAGAAATAAAAAAAAAAAAAAAAGAAAATCAAATTGAAAATAAAATGGTAGATACAATAAAACTGTTTTTCAACCTTTTTTGAGCCAGGGCACACCTTTTTTCACTGGAAACTCACAAGGCACAACACAAACTAAAATATTTTCTTTTCTTTTCTTTTTTTTTTTAAAAAACGCCCATATTATTCATATAAAGCCATCTTGTCAAAGTGTCTTGAATAGAAAATAAAGACAAGAAAAAAGAATGTTATTATCTTTCACCTGGGGCTCTTTGGATGACCACGTTGCTGCTTTTTAGACCAATCAGGTGAAATTGGCTCATTTCTCAGGGCACACCTGATAATCTCTTACGGCACACTAGTGGGCCACGGCACAGTGGTTGAAAAACACTGCGCTCAAAGAAGTGCAATGCAAGAAGAATTACAAATATAGGCAGGAGTGCCAGTTTTCCCAGACATTAGATGTGAACCTGACAGAGCTTATCCTAGGACAGAGTACTTTGGTGTGTAACGGCTCTATTTTAATATTCACAAATCGTTTTTTTATCGTGAAAAGCCTTTTGTGTTTCTGGGTGTATGAAAAGTGATTCATAAATAAAGTTTGATTTGATATAAAAACAAAAAAAGAAAACACTTGCTCTTTCTCCCCATTGCTGACTAATCTTCCTGACAGTGTGGAAATGAGCTTCAACCCCTCGGACTGATGAGGGACACTCAGCAGCAGTACACCGTCTCCTCCTCTTGGCGGCGCTGACGCACCGACACAAAGCCATGAAGAAGAAGTAGCTCGTTAGCATCCAGGCTATGAGGTTAGCAGGCTTGTTGAGTCCCTGCTGTGCGTTTCGGCGACAGCTTGAACAAAACATCTCCACCAACACCAAGACGACACAATGCAGCGCGATTAATTAGCACGTTAATCATCACGTGCTGGGCCGTGCTAATTATTAGCCCGTTAGCCTCGCTAACAACAGCTGCAGCAGCTTTCTGCACACTTTCAACACAGAACGGAGTTTTAATAAGAGCAGAGATGGAAACAACGGCGCCGAAAAGACGAGACAACAAGAAATCTCTGCGGGTGAAGGTGATCAGTCTGGGAAACGCGGAGGTGGGAAAGGTACGTCGTGTTCTGCTTGTTTTCCAGCTAAATCCTACCGACGTCCGGCTGGTTTGCGTCCTCACGTTTTATTCACATTATAATTATTATTATTTAGCTTTTATCACTGCCTCGTGTTGATATAAATACCTGTTTATTAAAAAGGGTAAATAACAAGCTGTGGCATGTAATGTTAGTAAGAACAGTGATTTTTGAGTCCAGCTTTAGGACGTCTCTACAGACGTGCATCTGAATGACACCAGACTCCGTTTAAAAAAATCTCATTACTTAGTTTTTATCACAAGTTTCCTCTGAATCCAGAACAAATCAGTAGATTAATGGAAAGACAAGGGTTCAGTCTACAGTTCGGCATAAAGATTAGTAGGATAAAGTAAATATATATAAATAATAGGGGTGGGCTCACCATCTGCGGGAGGAGCCGTAGGGGTCGGGTGCGATGTGAGCTGGGCGGCAGCAAGAGGCGGGGACCCTGGCGGTCCGATCCCCGGCTGCAGAAGCTGAAGGCTCTAGGGACGTGGAATGTCACCTCTCTGGTGGGGAAGGAGCCTGAGCTTGTGCGCGAGGTTGAGCAGTTCCGGCTAGATATAGTTGGACTCACCTCGACGCATGGCTTGGGCTCTGGAACCAGTACCCTCGAGAGGGGCTGGACCTTCTTCCACTCTGGAGTTGCTCATGGTGAGAGGCGCCGAGCAGGTGTGGGCATTGTCATCGGCCCCCAGCTTGGTGCCTGCAAGTTGGGGTTTACCCCGGTGGATGAAAGGGTAGTTTCCCTCCGCCTCCGGGTGGGGGGACGGGTCCTGACTGTTGTCTGTGCTTATGCACCGAAGAGCAGTTCAGAGTACCCACCCTTTCTGGAGTCCTTGGAGGGAGTGCTGGAGGTTGCTCCTTCTGGGGACTCCATTGTTCTGCTGGGGGACTTCAATGCTCACGTGGGCAATGACAGTGAGACCTGGAGGGGAGTGATTGGGAGGCATGGTCCCCCCCCCTCTGAACCCAAATGGTGTTTTGTTATTGGACTTCTGTGCTTGTCATGGATTGTCCATAACGAAAACCATGTTCCAACATAAGAGTGTCCATATGTACACCTGGCATCAGGATTCCCTGGGCCGCAGTTCGATGATCGATTTTGTAGTCGTATCGTCGGACCTGCGGCCACATGCCTTGGACACTCGGGTGAAGAGGGGGGCCGAGCTTCAACTGATCACCACCTGGTGGTGAGTTGGCTCAGATGGTGGGGGAGGAAGCCGGTCAGATCTGGCAGGCCCAAACGTGTTGTGAGGGTCTGCTGGGAACGTCTGGCTGAGTCCCCCTTCAGAGCGAGCTTCAATCCCCACCTTCAGCAGACCTTCGAACATGTCCCGAGTGAGGCGGGGGACATTGAGTCCGAATGGGCTGTGTTCCGTGCCTCTATTGCTGAGGCGGCCAGCCGGAGCTGTGGCCGTAAGGTTGTTGGTGCCTGTCGTGGCGGTAATCCCAGGACTCGTTGGTGGACACCAGCAGTGAGGGATGCCGTCAAGCTGAAGAATGAGTCCTATCGGGCCTTCTTGGCCTGTGGGACTCTGGAGGCAGCTGAGGGGTACCGACAGGCTAAGCGGGATGCGGCTTCGGCTGTCGCCGAGGCAAAAACTCGGGCATGGGAGGAGTTCGGCGAGGCCATGGAGAAAGACTTCCGGACGGCTTCGAGGAGATTCTGGTCCACCATCCGGCGGCTCAGGAGGGGGAAGCAGTGCTCCATCAACACTGTGTACAGTGGAGGTGGGGAGCTGCTGACCTCAACTCGGGACGTAGTGGGTCGGTGGAAGGAATACTTCGAAGACCTCCTCAATCCTACCAACACGTCTTCCAATGAGGAAGCAGAGCTGGGGGACTCAGGGGTGGACTCCCCTATCTCTGGGGCTGAAGTCGCTGAGGTGGTTAAAAAGCTCCTTGGCGGCAAGGCCCCGGGGGTGGATGAGATCCGCCCGGAGTTCCTTAAGGCTCTGGATGCTATGGGGCTGTCCTGGCTGACATGCCTCTGCAGCATCGCGTGGACATCGGGGGCAGTACCGCTGGATTGGCAGACTGGGGTGGTGGTCCCCCTTTTTAAGAAGGGGGACCGGAGGATGTGTTCCAATTGCAGGGGAATCACACTCCTCAGCCTCCCTGGTAAGGTCTATTCAGGGGTCCTGGAGAGGAGGGTCCGCCGGATAGTCGAATCGTGGATTGAGGAGGAGCAGTGCGGTTTTCGTCCTGGTCGCCGAACAGTGGACCAGCTCTATACCCTCTTTGGGGTCCTGGAGGGGGCATGGGAGTTTGCCCAACCAGTCTACATGTGCTTTGTGAACCTGGAGAAGGCATTCGACCGTGTCCCCCGGGGGCTCCTGTGGGGGGTACTCCGGGAGTATGGGGTACCGAACCATCTTGTACGAGCTGTCCGGTCCCTGTACGACAGGTGTCAGAGCTTGGTCCACATTGACTCTCACCGGATTCGTTTCCGGTGAGGGTTGGACTCCACCAAGGCTGCCCTTTATCACCGATTGTGTTCATAACTTATATGGACAGAATTTCTAGGCGCAGCCGAGGTGTTGAGGGGATCCGGCTTGGTGGCCTCAGGATTGGGTCCCTGCTTTTTGCAGATGACGTGGTCCTGTTGGCTTCATCTGGTCGTGATCTCCAGCTCTCACTTGAGCGATTCGCGGCCGAGAGTGAAGCGGCTGGGATGAGAATCAGCACCTCCAAATCTGAGACCATGGTCCTCAGCCGGAATAGGGTGGATTGCCCTCTCCGGGTCGGGAGTCAGGTCCTGCCTCAAGTGGAGGAGTTTAAATATCTCGGGGTCTTGTTCACAAGTGAGGGAAGGAGGGAATGCGAGATCGACAAACGGATCGGTGCGGCGTCTGCAGTAATGTGGACTCTGCGTCAGTCTGTCGTGGTGAAAAAGGAGCTGAGCCAGAAGGCGAAGTTATCGATTTACCAGTCGATCTACGTTCCTACCCTCACCTATGGTCATGAGCTGTGGGTTGTGACCGAAAGAACGAGATCTCGTATACAGGCGGCTGAAGTGGGTTTCCTCCGCAGAGTGGCCGGGCTCTCCCTTAGAGATAGGGTGAGGAGCTCGGTCATCCGGAAGGGGCTCAGAGTAGAGCCGCTGCTCCTCCGCATCTGGTCAGGATGCCTCCTGGTGAGGTGTTCCAGGCACGTCCCTCTGGGAGGAGACCCCGGGGAAGACCCAGGACACGCTGGAGGGATTATATCTCTCGGCTGGCCTGGGAACGCCTCGGGATCCCCCCGCAGAGTTGGCAAATGTGGCTGGGGAGAGGGAAGTCTGGGCTTCCCTGCTTAGGCTGCTGCCCCCGAGACCCGACCCCGGATAAGCGGCAGAAGATGAAGGGTGGGAAAATTCAATATCGGGATTTTTTGCTTCACAATTTTAAAATCGATTTTTTTTAAATAAATAAAAATAAACCATTATAAAATTTTTGGTTTTTTAAATTGTTTTTATTGATCTTTTTACTTGTCTTCTTGGACATTATAGCAGCAGAACGACTGTCTGGCTTATTGTTTTTTCCTCATTGAAATAAGGAAAAATAACGAACAAAAAAAGCTTTTATATTTTTCTTTTGTTTTTAATCAACAAAAATCAGCAATATCAAAGAACTGTGAGAATTCCAGGTCAAATCGGGACGAAAGCGTATCATCACAGCCCTGATAAATAACATTTATTATGATAAGTATCGTTCATTAGGAGAACTATGTTGGAGAAACAAACGGCTGTAAAACAGAAACTTGAATATCTGTGGTTTGAAACCGACTGAGATGAGCTCGGTTTCAGATATTTTCTGTTTGTGGTGTTTCATCCCGTCGGTGTGCAGATGTTTCTGCGGACGCTGCGCATGTTTCTGTAAATGCTGCGGATGTTTCTGTAAACGCTGCGGATGTTTCTGTAAACGCTGCGGATGTTTCTGTAAACGCTGCGGATGTTTCTGCGGACGCTGCGGATGTTTCTGCGGACGCTGCGGATGTTTCTGCGGACGCTGCGGATGTTTCTGCGGACGCTGCGGATGTTTCTGCGAACACTGCGGATGTTTCTGCGGACGCTGCGGATGTTTCTGCGGACGCTGCGGATGTTTCTGCGGACGCTGCGGATGTTTCTGTAAACGCTGCGGATGTTTCTGTAAACGCTGCGGATGTTTCTGCGGACGCTGCGGATGTTTCTGCGGACGCTGCGGATGTTTCTGCGGACGCTGCGGATGTTGCTGCGGATGTTTCTGCGAACGCTGCGGATGTTTCTGTAAACGCTGCGGATGTTTCTGCGGACGCTGCGGATGTTTCTGCGGACGTTGCGGATGTTTCTGTAAACGCTGCGGATGTTTCTGTAAACGCTGCGGATGTTTCTGTAAACGCTGCGGATGTTTCTGTAAACGCTGCGGATGTTTCTGCGGACGCTGCGGATGTTTCTGTAAACGCTGCGGATGTTTCTGCGGACGCTGCGGATGTTTCTGTAAACGCTGCGGATGTTTCTGTAAACGCTGCGGATGTTTCTGTAAACGCTGCGGATGTTTCTGCGGACGCTGCGCATGTTTCTGTAAATGCTGCGGATGTTTCTGTAAACGCTGCGGATGTTTCTGTAAACGCTGCGGATGTTTCTGTAAACGCTGCGGATGTTTCTGCGGACGCTGCGGATGTTTCTGCGGACGCTGCGGATGTTTCTGCGGACGCTGCGGATGTTTCTGCGGACGCTGCGGATGTTTCTGCGGACGCTGCGGATGTTTCTGCGGACGCTGCGGATGTTTCTGTAAACGCTGCGGATGTTTCTGTAAACGCTGCGGATGTTTCTGCGGACGCTGCGGATGTTTCTGCGGACGCTGCGGATGTTTCTGCGGACGCTGCGGATGTTTCTGCGGACGCTGCGGATGTTTCTGTAAACGCTGCGGATGTTTCTGCGGACGCTGCGGATGTTTCTGCGAACGCTGCGGATGTTTCTGTGAACGCTGCGGATGTTTCTGCGGACGCTGCGGATGTTTCTGCGGACGTTGCGGATGTTTCTGTAAACGCTGCGGATGTTTCTGTAAACGCTGCGGATGTTTCTGTAAACGCTGCGGATGTTTCTGCGGACGCTGCGGATGTTTCTGCGGACGCTGCGGATGTTTCTGCGGACGCTGCGGATGTTTCTGCGGACGCTGCGGATGTTTCTGCGAACGCTGCGGATGTTTCTGCGAACGCTGCGGATGTTTCTGCGAACGCTGCGGATGTTTCTGCAAACGCTGCGGATGTTTCTGCGGACGCTGCGGATGTTTCTGCGGACGCTGCGGATGTTTCTGCGGACGCTGCGGATGTTTCTGTAAACGCTGCGGATGTTTCTGCGGACGCTGCGGATGTTTCTGTAAACGCTGCGGATGTTTCTGCGGACGCTGCGGATGTTTCTGTAAACGCTGCGGATGTTTCTGCGGAGGCTGCGGATGTTTCTGTAAACGCTGCGGATGTTTCTGCGGACGCTGCGGATGTTTCTGTAAACGCTGCGGATGTTTCTGCGGACGCTGCGGATGTTTCTGCGGACGCTGCGGATGTTTCTGCGGACGCTGCGGATGTTTCTGTAAACGCTGCGGATCTTTCTGCGGACCCTGCTGATGTTTCTGTAAACGCTTCAGATGTTTCCATGTTTTCTCTGCAGAGCTGCATCATCAAGCGCTACTGCGAGAAGAGGTTCGTCCCCAAGTATTTGGCCACGATCGGCATCGACTACGGCGTCACCAAGTGAGTCCTCGCCACTCAGCGTGTGTGTAGGCGGTTGTACACCACAGTGACGTGTGTGTGTGTGTGTGTGTGTGTGTGTGTGTGTGTGTTACAGGGTGCAGGTTCGAGACAGAGAAATCAAGGTGAACATCTTCGACATGGCCGGACATCCTTTCTTCTACGAGGTGAGGCCGCTGTGGGCCCGGGACGTGGGAAGTGGGCGTCCTGCGGCGGGTTCTGACCCGGTCTGTGTCTCAGGTCCGGAACGAGTTCTACAAGGACAGCCAGGGCGTGCTGCTGGTGTACGACGTGGGCCTCAGGGAGAGCTTCGACGCCCTGGACAGCTGGCTGGGAGAGATGAAGCAGGAGATGGGCTCTCAGGCCAACATGGACAGCATCATCTTCATCGTCTGCGCCAACAAGGTCGCGATCACATCTCAGGTTCATCTACACATCTGTAGATGATGATAACGACCAGTAATCCCAGTTATCCCAGTAATCCCAGCAGCATGGTTAAAGGTTTTATCTCTGCTGTTAACCTGATAAGTAAACGCTGGAATGAAACTAAATATTTCTGATGGAAAATTTCCCTCCTTCATGTTTCAGTTTAGTCTTGATTGTTTCCTGGGGTTGAGATGCTGAGAGATTATAGATTATAGATTATGGATTATAGATTATGGATTATAGATTGTGGAATATAGAGTGTAGAGTGGAGAGTATAGAGTGGAGAGTATAGAGTGTAGAGTGGAGAGTGGAGAGTATAGAGTATAGAGTGGAGAGTGGAGATTTATTTAAGGACCGAGTTTGGGTTGTTTTTAACGAAGGAAACTCCTCCAGTCTGAAGTTCTTTAGACTGGGAACAGATCTCCATCACACCATCTGACGTCACGCAGACGGAGGCTGCAGAGGTCAAAATTCATTCAACTCAATTCCAGAATTTCTCTTTCAGACTGAAAAAGCCTTTAATCTGATCGGACTGGGAAATAAATGGAGTGAATGAAAAATGATCTTGATCATGAGATGAAATCAATCACAAACACACGTCCAGTTTTATTTAAAGTTGCTCTGGAATTAGTGGCTTTTGGCTTCAGACACTGTTTATTTCTTTTCATTTTCATTTATTTAATTTTAAACATTTTTATTTGATTTTGTTATGCTGTATTTTTCAGTTTGTTTTTGATATTCATTTAATTAAATTTGTTTTTATGTATTTGATTTTTCATTCCTTTTTATTTGCTTTTATTTTTTCTGTTTTATTTTTATTTTCATTTTATAATTTTAATTTAATTAAATTTGCTTTTATTTATTTATATTTTATTTTTCATTCCTTTTTATTTGCTTTTACTTTTTCTGTTTTATTTTTCACTTTATTTTTATTTTATTTAAGTCAAAGCGACCAGAGAAACGAGGTGATGACTCTCCACTCTGTCCAGGTGGACCTGACGAAGAGGCGGGTGGTGGACGAAGGTGAAGGTCGTTTGTGGGCGGAGTCTAGGGGCTTCCATTACTTTGAGACGTCGGCTCAGAGCGGGGAGGGCATCAATGAGATGTTCCAGGTATTCCTGAGAGACACACACACACACACACACACACACACACACACACACACACACACACACACACACCTGAGCAGGTGTTCAGAGCTGGAGATGAAGCTCTAAACGGCGTCTCGTCTTCCTCAGGCCTTCTTCTCCTCCATCACCGACATGTGTGAGAATGGCGGGAAGCGGCCGGTGTCGGAGGTCAGCGTGGGCTTCACCAAAGAGCAGGCCGACACCATCCGACGCATCCGCAACAGCAAAGACTCATGGGACATGCTGGGGGTGAAGCCTGGCGCCACACGGTGAGAAAACCTCCGCTGAGATCTGATTGGTCGGGTAAGGCCCCGCCCACCAGGTTGAAGCCCTGAACTAAAGACGTTTCCATGACAACAGTTGAGCCAAATTTAACACAACTCATTAATATTTACAGAAAAAACAAGTTCTATAAGAAAAATCAAGAATTGTCAAAACTAACCGATCCTTGGCGTTACCATGACAACAAATGTGAAGGTCGGGAACATGAAAGAACGACGACGCTAACGGAGACGAAAGGTTGAGAAACCGTCGCTTCGTGGACCTTTTCTGGTCGTCCTGACCGGCTGGACTGCAGACGGAGCCGCCGAGCTGAGGCTCGGTGGGCGGTTCCCACCGCCGCCATCATGGCAGCATCACGCCTGCCTGTTCTGGAGCCCCCAGTGGACAAAGGGGAAACTGCAGGTTTTCTGTTGACAATGTCGCTGTTTGACCTCCGCTAGCAAACAGCTTAGGGTACAAAATCTCATCCGTAGTCTCTGTTCAGACCGAGTCGTGTCTCCATCTGAAGTCAGGCGGTTTGTCGGTTTGAGAGGCGACGATGTTCGTTGTTTCGATGTTCGGGTTCGTCTACGTTCGTTCCCCGCCGTCCAGCTGCTGGTTGTTCCTCACCGCGTCCTCTTCCTGCTCCGTTAGCTTTCTGCTCGGTTCCTGCAGAGTTTCCCCTTCTGTCATCTGCACAACGTCAGCAGAAAGGCCTGAAGGTCAGCGGGTCGTTGCCGGCCTCCAGGTAGAGCTGGAGTCACTGGTATCACTGGTATCACTGGGGCAATGAGCCGATGTGCTGGTTAAACTGGCTGGAAGAAAATGTGTGTGTGTGGGTTCTCTCCGGGTTCTCTCCGGGTTCTCCCTCCCACCGTCCAAACACATCCATGTTGGGTTGGTCACTGTAGGTCGCTTTGGATACAAGCTTCTGCGACAGTAGAGTAGAGTAGAGTAGAACAGAGCTGCAACTAACGACTATTTTATTAGTCGACTAGTCGGATCTTTTCTTTGTTTTTTAATTTAGCATGAGGTTTCTTTAATTATGTGAAAAATGGTTTTTCTATAAAAGAAAACTTTTAATCAACTCTGTGGCTGAAAGGCGGGTTTACAAAAAGTCCTGCGTTGTAAAACCACCTGACAGGAACCGTGCTCCGTCAGTAGAGATTTATATTATAAATATAATAGGACAGAGAAATGTTTTTTTTAAAATAATAAATAATAATAAATCAAGTAAACACTTTTCTTTAACTGTAAACCAGTAAAACAGTAAATCAAACTTGTTTTGTGAAGTACAATCAGGGGTCAACAGTTTTACAATCAGTCTGACGGTTTTTATGACATTTAGAGCTGAAAATAAAGAATTCAGAGTTTTCCAAACAGACTGAATGAAAAGAGCTTCATGTTGCAGATCAGGATCTCCAGACCGACTCTGAGGACGGTCTCCTGCTGCAGGGTCGGCTTGCTCTGCAGAAAGGCTCCATGGAGCCTCTCGTCTTCAGGTGCATTTAGTATAAAATCCTTTAGTCAGGCAGACGACACGTTTTATTTCTGCTGGTTAGCGAGAAGTTAATCTTACCGAGGCGAGTCAGACTCGTTTCATCTAAACGCCCGACGTCATTCCTCTTTAGATGCTCCTGCATCACCGACGTGCTGCCATGAGGAGCGACGTCTGCTTTGCAAACTTCCAGGAGATCTTTTTGTTTTCCTTATCCGGGTTTAAATGTTCCCGAACCTGAGACGTTTTGTGGCGTTGTTGTGGCGGACGCTGCCGTTTCTGTGGACATTACCGCCCAGCAGAGACGCTGTTGCACATGGCTGCGACTCGACTGAGATTATAATGAAGTAAGATGCCTCACTCTGTCTGAAAAACACTTCTGACAACAACAATGGAATCCATTGTCGACTGTTTTTATTGTCTATTTTTGTCGACAACGTCGACGAATCGTCGCAGCCCTAGAGTAGAGTAGAGTAGAGTAGAATAGAATCTTCCTGCTGTGACTCTGAACCGTGTGACATCGTGAAGGACTGAAGTCTCTCAGCTGAAACCCGTCTAGCTCTTCCAGTTTGCGTCTGAGGCAGTTTAAAGGGGATTCTGTGAATATTTAATGGGTTAACTGGTTTCTCTGAAGACTAACCGTCCACTCAGGAACGTTTACTCTTCACCTGGTAATTATTCTCCATCCATCCCAGCTCGGCACCGAAGCTTTGGCCGGTGCTCCTTTTATACCCAATGCAGGCACCCTCACCAGTTTCCAGTTAATCCACTGGTTGGAGAATCTCAGACTGGTAAATCTGCCGTGGTGTTGGTGTGTCTAACTGGTTCCACCTCTTGGTTTGCAGGGAGGAGGTGAACAAGGCGTACAGGAAGCTGGCGGTCCTGCTGCACCCGGACAAATGCGTCGCCCCCGGCAGCGAAGACGCCTTCAAGGCGGTGGTGAACGCCCGCACTTCGCTGCTGAAAAACATCAAATAACACACACACACACACACACACACACACACACTGGGACTGAGGGCTGACACGCAGCCCAACCAACGGTGTTTATTTATTTATTAGTATGTTTACTGTTAACGTGTTTGTGCCATGTTGCTCGCCACCGTGCTGCACGCCAACCTGTAGGTCGTTTACCTGGTCGCTGGAGGATGATGAGGGCCACACGATGAAGACTTCTGAAGTTACACGGAAACATGAAGTTTTTTCACGTTTGTTAAAATTTCCTCAAAATTTAGTGAAAAATCCAGTCAAATAATTAAATTATTATTAAACTTTTTATTGAGGTCAAATTTCCCGATTAAAATGAGATTAAATTTTTTAATTTATTATTTCATAATTTTTCTCCCAAATGCCAAATGTTTGAAAGAGAATTATTAAATTATTTTTACTTTCTAATTTAATTGGGAAGTTGTGTAAACTATAAAAATCCATATAAAAAAGCTTTATTAAAAGATTTTGTATCTAAACTAACCTGAAATCTTCCCAAAGAGAAAAATGTTTAGTTTATTTCTCTTTAAAGACAAAAGTAGAAATAAATTAAAATAATAAACATTTAATGTTTGTTTTTCTGGTTTTCTGCTTTAGATTTTAGGGAATAAAGTGTCATTTTGTAGTCGAAAAATGAAACTCATTGGAAGTTGTGTAAATGTTTAAAATAAAATTTATTAAACAGCAAAATCGTTGAATGAAAATAAAAAGTAAAAATTTAGAGACGTGAAAAAAAGGGAAAAAGTAAAATGTGATGTTTGGGTTTAGATTCGCTGCTGGACATACAGAAGACTTTCTGCAACCCACTGCGATGTTTATAAACGTATCTTTTCTTCCCAGTCGACGAGAAACGACTTTCAGACGGTGAAACTGAGACTTTTTATCATCTCGTGGAAAATCTGATGCAGCGACACGTCTGTAAAACGTCGTTCCACGGTGACCTTTAGCATCGTTAGCATCTTGGTTTAAATGACCTTTGTTTCTGGATCCTCTTAACACATGATGGAGCTTTAAGCTGCACTGGTTTCTGGAATCTTCCTGAGTCCATGCACTGGTTTCCAGTAGAGAATCATGTCAGGATCACCAGTATCCAGCCTTGTCCCAGCATACAGAGATTCCTTCTGAATATTTAGATTTTAGAGCCAGTTTGTCTCAGACTGGAGAAGTTCTGTCCATCTTTCCATCTGAACTCTGCTTTTATACCATCATGTTTCTGACTTGATGATTATTAACCAGATTATGTTCTCCAGCCAGCTGCGGCTTCTCTTCCAGATGTTTACAGATGTGTTGCTGCATCAGATCCATAAGATGTTTCGTTGCCTGACATGGTGTTTGATGCTTGTGTTTCCTTGTGCCATTTAGCGTTTAAAGCTCAGTAACAGGAAGTTTTATTTCCAGAAGTTTCCTGCGTTCGTGGCTCTCGTCCGTCTCCACACGGTTTCCCAGTAAAACCAGTCTTCACAGCTGCTTTGTGTCCTGGATGAATTCTGCCGTCTCACGACATTTAATGATGATGTTCCACTGAAGCCTGCCGTCTGATGTGTTTGCTGCCACGTCGACACAACAGAGATGTGATGAAATGCATGTTGAATATGGAAATGTATTCTTTAATTGTCATGTGACCGAACCAGTCGGCTGGATCCCACCGAACCAGTCGGCTGGATCCCACCGAACCAGTCGGCTGGATCCCACCGAACCAGTCGGCTGGATCCCACCGAACCAGTCGGCTGGATCCCACCGAACCAGTCGGCTGGATCCCACCGAACCAGTCGGCTGGATCCCACCGAACCAGTCGGCTGGATCCCAACCAACCAGTCGGCTGGATCCCACCCAACCAGTCGGCTGGATCCCCACCGAACCAGTCGGCTCCGTCCCACCGAACCAGTCGGCTCCGTCCCACCGAACCAGTCAGCTCCGTCCCATCGGCTTGATCCCAACCAACCAGTCGGCTCCGTCCCACCGAACCAGTCGGCTGGATCCCACCGAACCAGTCGGCTGGATCCCCACCGAACCAGTCGGCTGGATCCCACCGAACCAGTCGGCTGGATCCCCACCGAACCAGTCGGCTGGATCCCACCCAACCAGTCGGCTCCGTCCCACCGAACCAGTCGGCTCCGTCCCACCGAACCAGTCGGCTCCGTCCCACCGAACCAGTCGGCTCCGTCCCACCGAACCAGTCGGCTCCGTCCCACCGAACCAGTCAGCTCCGTCCCATCGGCTTGATCCCAACCCAGCAGGAGGAGCAAACGCGGGGCTTTGCTGCATTTCCTGACTGATCTGAGCAGCGGAAAGCTGTGCAGTGAAACTGTTTCCAGGAACGGTGAATCTTCCCGTCGCCGCTCCAGTTGACACCGTGGACAATTATTAACCTCATACTGGGGCTGAGCTCACTAAAACGTACGTTTGTGTCACATGTTGAATTCCTCAAACCCTTCTTTTCTAGTTTAAACTCATGAAACTGGTTTAGTTCCCAGAAACCTTTTTTGGCCTTTTTGTTAAATAACTAACATTTTTAAGGTATTTTCCTTCATTTTATTTATCAGCCAAATTCTTGTTCCCCAAACATTAAACCTGCCAAACACGTCGGTTCCCTCAGTGGTTCCCATTAAAACATTTCATTTATAAGCATTAAACTGGTTCATGCGTGTATGAAACCAGTTCAGGCCAGTAAATCGGCCATGCGGCTGCAGACTGACAGTCTAAGCGGTCGCTGGGTTAAAACGTGACGCGATGAGCCGCGGAACATCCGTTAGATCCCTGATGCACTTTACACAGACGTTCCTCCATGTTTCCGTTTGATCTCTTAACCGCGTTTTGAAGCACGATCTGTTTCTTCCACGAGGCTGGACGTTTACATGAAGATGATGATGGACATCACGATGAAGAGCAAACACAAGGACTTTTTTATCACATTGTGTTTGACACAACAGACGGCATGAAACGTGTTATAGTTTTATATTTTTACATACGTGTGAGTGTGTGTCCACAGGAATGAATAAAAAGCTTGAGCTTCCACCTGCTGGCGTCGCCCGAGTGGTTTTTCTGGAACATTTCAGGGTGAATTCCAGCCGCGTGTTGAGGTGCGAGCTGACGGGTCACATGGTCGCCTCTCTGAGGACAGAAGATCAGCAGTGTGTGAGGAACGTGTGATATGTTGTCCTCCAACATGTGACTCCTCATGTTTATCCGGAACTAACGGACTTTCTCTCAAGTCACACTCGTTGTTTCAGACACAGAGGCTCACAGCAGGAATGTGTCCCAGTCGCACTGCTGGAGCGCAAGACCAGAACCAGTTCAGAACCAGTACCAGGTCCTGTTCACTGTAGAGAAGCAGGGTACAGAACCAGTACCAGGTCCTCTTTCCTGCAGAGATACACGTACAGAACCAGTACCAGGTCCTCCTTCCTGTAGAGAAGCAGGGTACAGAACCAGTACCAGGTCCTCTTTCCTGCAGAGATACACGTACAGAACCAGTACCAGGTCCTCCTTCCTGTAGAGAAGCAGGGTACAGAACCAGTACCAGGTCCTCTTTCCTGCAGAGATACACGTACAGAACCAGTACCAGGTCCTCCTTCCTGTAGAGGTGCAGGGTTCAGAACCAGTACCAGGTCCTCCTTCCTGTAGAGGTGCAGGGTTCAGAACCAGTACCAGGTCCGTGGTTCTGGTTCTTTGCCTGGCCCGCCTCCCTCCTGCTCGGTGGTGTCAGAAGTTCTCAGCTCTCCACAGCTTTGACACCAGTTCTCCAGTTGTTCTTTCCCCAGAACCATTTCTGCTGGGTTCTAACCACACCAGACCCTAGGAAGGATTTGACCCAAACTTTCTAAACTCCTCCACCATCTGCCTGATGAAGTTCCAGTGATTTCCCCATGGGTCAGATAAGAGACCTATCTGTCCTGGTTTTGCAGAATTTCAGTGTGGTACCATGGACCAGAACCAATGAGGAGTGAAGACGTTACTGGGATTATCTCATGAGCTGTAAAAGACGTCTTTTGAAGCCTTTTACACTTTTGCTGTGTCTGTTTATGAAAAGCCGATTTGGCTGGGAGCGCCTCCAAAATTCAAGCCCCAGCACGCCCTACTAACGTGTTTGCACTTCGCGTGCGCACCCCAAAGACACCCCAACATACGTGCCCGGCCAGATTGTCCTCCCACATTCCACATTCCCTACAGATGAGCCAAATTCCTCCATAATGCGCGGTGGTCTCTGCTACTACAGCGCCTGGCAGCCAATGGGTTAAATGAACCACATCAGGCTGGTTTCAGACCTTTCTGATAGATTTCAGTTTGTTAGTGTAAACTTTCATGGAGTCCCTTGAGGTTCCTGTACGTGGACACATTGGACATGCTTCCAATGGGGGACGATATTAAACAGCAGTTTCTAATGTTCGTTTCTATGCAGATGATACTCAGATGTTCTTCTCTGTGATTTCTGATAGATTACGTCTTAAAGACATAAAGAGCTAATGGGGGGTCGCTAATGAAGACCACCGGTCTACGTAATATTCCCAGTTTGAGGAGCATCCTGTCTCAGGATGAACCAGAAAAACTTGTCTGTTGATCTGTTTCTTTTAGTCCCAGAAAAGTTCTGAAAAACCTCCATCTGATCCAACATGGTGCAGGAGGGTTCTCCGGACAATTATCGCATTTTTCTTCAGTTTTCTCTTCATCGGCTTCCTGTTTTTATTCCTGGTTCTGGTCCGGATGGAGGTTCTCCCTCCTGGTTTTGATGGAGGCTTTCCCTCCTGGTTCTGGTCCTGATGGAGGCTTTCCCTCCTGGTTCTGGTTCTGCTGGAGGTTCTCCCTCTTGGTTCTGGTCCTGATGGAGGCTTTCCCTCCTGGTTCTGGTTCTGCTGGAGGTTCTCCCTCTTGGTTCTGGTCCTGATGGAGGCTTTCCCTCCTGGTTCTGGTCTGGATGGAGGTTCTCCCTCCTGGTTCTGGTTCTGCTGGAGGTTCTCCTTCTTGGTTCTGGTCCTGATGGAGGCTTTCCCTCCTGGTTCTGGTCTGGATGGAGGTTCTCCCTCTTGGTTCTGGTCCTGATGGAGGCTTTCCCTCCTGGTTCTGGTCTGGATGGAGGTTCTCCCTCCTGGTTCTGGTCTGGATGGAGGTTCTCCCTCCTGGTTCTGGTCCTGATGGAGGCTTTCCCTCCTGGTTCTGGTCTGGATGGAGGTTCTCCCTCTTGGTTCTGGTCCTGATGGAGGCTTTCCCTCCTGGTTCTGGTCTGGATGGAGGTTCTCCCTCCTGGTTCTGGTCTGGATGGAGGTTCTCCCTCCTGGTTCTGGTCCTGATGGAGGCTTTCCCTCCTGGTTCTGGTCTGGATGGAGGTTCTCCCTCCTGGTTCTGGTCCTGATGGAGGCTTTCCCTCCTGGTTCTGGTCTGGATGGAGGTTCTCCCTCTTGGTTCTGGTCCTGATGGAGGCTTTCCCTCCTGGTTCTGGTCTGGATGGAGGTTCTCCCTCCTGGTTCTGGTCCTGATGGAGGCTTTCCCTCCTGGTTCTCTTCTGGATGGAGGTTCTCCCTCCTGGTTCTGGTCCTGATGGAGGCTTTCCCTCCTGGTTCTGGTCTGGATGGAGGTTCTCCCTCTTGGTTCTGGTCCTGATGGAGGCTTTCCCTCCTGGTTCTGGTCTGGATGGAGGTTCTCCCTCCTGGTTCTGGTCCTGATGGAGGCTTTCCCTCCTGGTTCTGGTTCTGATGGGGTTTTCCTCTCCACTGTCTCCCTGAGCAGCTCAGGATGGAGGATTGATGCAACCTGTTGGTTGGGTCAGGATTTAGACGCGGACCGTGACGTGTTGGAACTGGGTCTGAACTGGACCTGTTAACGGGCCTTTAGACGACATGAAATAAAAACATTTATCACGCCTGCATGAAACTTTTAACTGATCTTTTAATTATTTTAATCAACGATTTTTGCTGTTTGTAGTCTTTCTGCTTCTGTTTTGCTTTTCCTGGTTTCTAAAAACACTTTGCATCGTCTGGTACCCGAAAGGTTCTGGAAAACTGCTCGCCTCTAGCTGGAAGTCTTCAGAGTGTGGACTTCCTCCAGCAGGCGGCACCAGACCAAACCCGTTTCTATCCCTCCATCAGATGATTCCAAGTTTCCAACCGTCTCATGTTTCCAAGTTTTCATGAACATGGCAGCTTCTGACACACACAAACACACCCTGACCTGGTTGGACATCAGCCAATCCCATCACGCACACACACTTAATCTTCCTGGTTAATGAGCAGCCTTTTGTCTGTTTGAGTGGCTGCTGAAGAGATTAGCAAGGCAGGTGGACATCTGCTGGTTAACATCAGCTTATTACACAAGCTTCCGCCCCTCGTTTGCTCCATGAGGCGTCTGCCGGCTTCAGACGGATGCAGACCTGCGGAGATGACCTGCAGCTTCTAGCAGACCTGCGGCTCGATGAACCCATGGTCCAGGGAGGAGAAGCATGAAGACAGCAGGTCTGAAGCAGGAGCTGAAGATGTGGACTAAACACAGGCCAAGATGAAGAGTCAGTAAAGCAGAAGAAGACTGGAATCAAGAGGCAGCAGGAGGAGGAAGAAGAGACTTTAAGAAGAGGAAGTGCTGATGGAATAAACTCAGAGTACGTACAACACACACACAGACACACACACACACACAAGCCATTCCCACTGCTTCTCCTGCTGGTTGCTTTGCTCGCTGTCTTGCCACCTGACCTGCCCTTTACCAGGCGGGTAATCCTCTCAGACAGTTCCCTGGAATCTGTAGATGACTAACAGGCAGAGATCCTCTCACGTCAGACTTCAGTTCAACACTTTTTATTTGCTCTTCGCTCAGAGCAGCTCTGGCTGAATTACAGCTGCAGGTTGATCTTCTGGTTCCTGCTTCAGAGTCGTCTTCCTCCACCAGACATGCTGACCTGGCGCTGCAACCAAACGGTGCCAAAGCCCAGCATGGCAACACAGCGTTGGGCTGACCTGGGATCAGATTAATGCCATCAGCCTGATGGGCACGCTGACTCCTGCAGGCGTTTCAGCCAGCGATGCATGCCCAGTTATTCCCACCTCATGTTTCCTTCACTGAGTTTATCAGCTTTGAAGGTGATTTCTCGTAAACAAATACTGCTGACGTGTAGGAAACCAATGCAATGATTTCTGAATCTCCTCGGGTCGTATTTTATTCCCAGTAGAAGATAAACATCCTGTCAGATGGGAATCTGATGCAGCAGAACATCTGTAAAAGGTTGGAACAGGCTGGAAAGGTAACATGACAGGAGCATTTCAGAGAGGCAGAGTCTCTCAGGTGGAAAGATGGACAGAACTTCACCAGTCTGAGACAAACTGGATCTAAAAGTTCTGGAAATAAAATCAGAAAAATGTTCTTTCGTGTAAAATCCTGAAACCTTTGAAGATCCCACCATCTACAGAGAATCAGGAGGAATCTCTGTGTGCTGGGAACCATTCTGTGCTGGAAAACTGACTGTAGTTCACCTGAAACCTGCAACTGCAGCTCGAATGTTCTGAGTGGAAACCTGGATGAAGATGTGGAATAGTTTGTGGACAGCATGGACGGCGTGTCCTGCAGACTAAAGAGGAGAGGGAGCATCCAGCTTGTTATCAGCCTGCATCTCTGATGGGATGGGGTTGCATTAGTGCCGATGGCGTGGGCAGCTTCCACATCTGGGAAGCTCCATCAATGCTGGAACATCTGCTCCCATCCAGACAACGTCTCTTTCAGGGAAGACCTTCCACCATGCTGGACCACATCCTGATGGTGGAACAGGAGAACTGGTCCAGCAGGACCACATCCTGATGGTGGAACAGGAGAACTGGTCCAGCAGGACCACACTGGACCACATCCTGATGGTGGAACAGGAGAACTGGTCCAGCAGGACCACGCTGAACCACATCCTGATGGTGGAACAGGAGAACTGGTCCAGCAGGACCACACTGGACCACATCCTGGTGGTGGAACAGGAGAACTGGTCCAGCAGGACCACACTGGACCACATCCTGATGGTGGAACAGGAGAACTGGTCCAGCAGGACCACGCTGGACCACATCCTGATGGTGGAACAGGAGAACTGGTCCAGCAGGACCACGCTGGACCACATCCTGATGGTGGAACAGGAGAACTGGTCCAGCAGGACCACGCTGGACCACATCCTGATGGTGGAACAGGAGAACTGGTCCAGCAGGACCACGCTGGACCACATCCTGATGGTGGAACAGGAGAACTGGTCCAGCAGGACCACGCTGGACCACATCCTGATGGTGGAACAGGAGAACTGGTCCAGCAGGACCACGCTGGACCACATCCTGATGGTGGAACAGGAGAACTGGTCCAGCAGGACCACGCTGGACCACATCCTGATGGTGGAACAGGAGAACTGGTCCAGCAGGACCACGCTGGACCACATCCTGATGGTGGAACAGGAGAACTGGTCCAGCAGGACCACGCTGGACCACATCCTGATGGTGGAACAGGAGAACTGGTCCAGCAGGACCACGCTGGACCACATCCTGATGGTGGAACAGGAGAACTGCTCTGCTGCAGTGCAGATGTTTTAACCCGTACAAACATCTCTTTTAAAGGACTGCAGGACTTTTAAAATCAAAATCAACTCATATTTCAATGATATTTTATGGAAACAGACGTTTTTACTGGGAATAAATCTGTTATGCAGCATCCCAACGTTTTGGATCCGGGTTGTATTTTTATTCTGTACTGGATATGACAACATGACCTTACCATGAAGCATACGGCTAGACATTATTCTCCTCATACACTGTCCAAGCTCACATGACCAACCCGAACTCACCGCAGCTCCTTCACACGCGTGTCAGAATGAACACTGAGCGTCATTTAGGAAGTAACCAGTAATAGATGCCATCATAACGGGCCTAATCTTCCTTCTCTGTGATGGTTGAACTGCATCTCTGGTTATTTCATGTGAAAATGTGAAAAGCAGAACTTCATTCATTTTCCTAACCGCTTAGTCCACCTCAGGATAGCGGGGAAGCTGGAGCCTATCCCAGCAGTCTTTGGGCGAAAGGCGGGTAACACCCTGGACAGGTCGCCAGTCCATCGCAAGGCGAAAGCAGAACTTGTGTGTTAGATTCAGGAACCAACCCCAACCTTCACCGTCTTTCAGCTGTTTTGACATTGTCAGGCTTTAACATGGTTAACGGTAAGGTAAACCCAACCTACGTGGACTACAGATTTTCTGGATGGCATCGACCTCTCGTTGTTTCGGAGGAACTTCCAGTTCAGTGATGTTTGGCTCCTGCCCAGCTCTCTGAAGGTCCCACCGCATCATCTCAGTCAGGCTGATGTCTGGACTTTGTCTGGACCGAGTCAACACCTTCATTCTTTTCTTTTTCTGCCAGATGTGTTGGTTCTGTTGCATGAGAGCGTTTCAGCCACGTTTTACCTGTCGGGCCAGAAGAGCTTATGATCCTCTCTCTGACTGCAAGCTGTCCAGGTGTTGCTGCAGAAGAAGTCCAGGTCATTGACAGTATGACATGTTTGTGATGTCCAGAAGCCTTGTGGTTCATGCAGCGATGCCAGCCTAAGCCAGGCTGCTGTGTTCTGAGGCTTCTTCTGCAACCCGTCCTAACTGGCCATACTGGTTCAGCCTTTTTCTCACTGGACTGTCATGACCTTTACCATGTATCATGCTAACCGAGGCCTGTGATGTAGCTTTTGCGTTTTTTCTAGTTTCTCTGAGCATGACACGATCTGGTCTTGAGCTGAACCTGCTGGGATTTCCACTCCTGGGAAGATCTTAATGTTCAATACATCAGGATAAAACATGGAGTCACAGTCTGGGCAATGATGCGAAGCAACGCAGAAGGTCTTCAGTTCAGGAACAGGAACTGTACAGACAACATGAACAACAGTCTGAAACCAGAAAACCTCCAGATTCTCCAACCCGAGTACTAACAGCTACAGCAAGTACTACTAAGAACTTCACTCCACTTCAGCCTGAAATCTAACAGCTCAGTTGTTGCTTCTGGATGTGTTTGGTCGCGCTGTGTTCATGTTCTCAACACATAAAAACAAGTCTGCACTAAAGTCACATTTTCTAATATTTTATCTTTGTTTTTCTAAGTCTTGTTTCGCTAAAAGAAATTAAGACACGAGACTTAATATAAAACACATCTAAGTGTACTTATGACAAGCAAAACGGGGAGTTGGGTTGTCAAAACCAAATGTCATCTGCATAGAAACTCAGTCGTATGTCGTCTACATGTCTGGGGGGCCCAGGGTGAAACCCTGGGGTGCACCACACACTGGTTTTCAGTCATACCACCTGTTCCAGTGTCAGAACTGAACCATCTGAGAGGTGATACGCAGGGCCAGATTAAAAGTGCACAGGCCCCTAGGCACAGAGTGTTCCAGGGCCCCTTCCCCACCACAACATTGTGAAAATTGTGAATGATACACTGTGAAACAACATTTCTAACATCTCTCAGCCAGTGGGTAGCAATCGCAATACACTAGACGCTGTGGTGGAACTATTTGGCTTTTATGTACATTTGGTTTCATGTCCAAACTACTGGTGTTTTCCCTACGTGGGACCAAGTGGGCGTGGACCCCTGGGTCTGTGCCCATAATGCCCATTGGATAATCCAGCCTTGGTGATACATCTTCAAGCATAAAGTAAAATACATCCAGTTAATTTTGTTCAGATTCCCAGCATACCAAATATTTACTGAATTCTCATTTTAACTAACTTCTGAAAGAAGGAGCTTCCTATTCCCGGTGAACTGATCTGTTTGTGTTCTTTCTATCCGGACGTGTCTGAGCAGAAATGGACTTCCTGCGGCCTGATGGGATTAGATGGGGATCTGAGCTGAGACTGTTGATGTTAATTGGTTTTATCCTCTCTACACCAATCAACACAGAGAAAGCCGGAATCTATGTCTTTGAAACCATGGAGGACGACAGATGTGTTCTGGAAAATGGAGATTGCGATTCTACGCGACAGGCCAGTGACATCACTCTCAGCGCCAACATTAGCCCCGCCCACGGCCTGCAGAGGAAACACCTGCTGTGGCAAAAAGCCGTCAGGAACATCATTGACCAGCACAACCTGTACTCTCTGAGGCTGGTTGGAGGGCTGGAGAGGAGCAGGCACTGCATCACCGTCACCGATGCCTACATCGCCGACATCAACAGGTACATCCTGTGAAGTCATCACCAGGTGAGCATTGCATCATCTGATTTCAGGGTTTAGGACTGAATTCCCTCTGTGTTGCCTTGCAGGCAGATTCGCAGCAAGACGTCTCGAGGAAATATTTGGCAGAAGCGTCGTTCATCAGCGGCTCGTGTGCATCCAGTGTCCTACAGGGTTTCCAAGGAAACACAGAGCACGTCTCCTCCTGATGCGGACGTCTTCGTGTCGAGTGGATCGACAGTTCGAGGCCTCTTCCTCCCCACACTGCAGCACTCGTTCAAGTAAGGACACACAAGCGGCAACACAAAGCCAGTCCTTTCAGAGTCTGTTGGAGCCGGCCAACTCCGATGCAGCAGATAAAACCTTCGTGTTTGTTGACGGCGTTGTAGAAATGCGTCCTGTCGTCTGTAAACTCGCCAGGTCTGCAGACTTGGAGCAGCTCTACCAGCAGTTTTCCTCCGGGCAGAGAAGAACCTCGCTGGTTGTCACCAACATCGTCGACATCCTCACCAGACTGTTCGTGTCCCTGCTGACGTGGCCGGTGGGCTGGGGAGGCGTGGCCTGCAACTGGCTAACTGGCCTGTCCATGGTCCTGTGGGCGGGGATCTTCATCTTAGCGCTGACTAAGAGGGATGTGATGTCATCACCACAGATGCTCAGGTATGCTGGGAGATTTTCAGCCATCGTGGACGTTGGCTCACCACGTCCGGCACTGAGCCTCACCCTCCTGTCCGTCCCAGGTACCTCTCTGTGGTCAGCTGGGCATCTCAGACTGTCCAGATTCTGGTTGGTGTTTTCAGCTGGGCTGACAGCCACCATTCCTGGTACGTCTTCTTCTCTCTGTTCTCCACCTACACGCTGCTGCCCCTCCCTCTCCTCTGGTCCATCGTTGCTGGGACAACAACCTCCATCCTGCACCTGTTGGTGGGTGTCTGCTCTCATTATGGTGACACAGCTTTCATCCGAAAGGTTCGGAAGCTTTTCTTCGCCTCATCGTGTCCCTTTCCGTGCGGGTGTGACGGTACCTGAGCTGGTGCTTCATGATCTTCTTCTACCTGTGCAGGTGATGTCGAAGGCGTTGTTGTATCTGGCTATGAACACAGCAGGTCTTTCCATTCACTACCTTTCTGACCGGACTCAGCGGCAGAGCTTCCTGGAGACCCGACGTTGCATCGAGGGACGAGTCCGTCTAGAGAGGGAGAACCAGAGACAGGTAAAGTCCAGGATCTATCCCAGGCTAAGATCTGAGTCCTTCTGTCCACTTTCTTTAAGTTTTCTGATAAGTTTTTGCTTCATCCAGGTAAACATACTGAGGTTATTAAGTAGAGCTTTATGGTGAAGAATTCCTGGTTTCCTGTCCATCGTCTTGTTTCCAGGAGCGTCTTGTGATGTCCATCCTACCCCGTTTTCTGGTTCTGGAGATGGTCGCTGACATGACGACTGTGGATGAGTTTCTTCTTCCTCAGCAGTTCCATAAGATCTACATCCACCACTACAAGGATGTCAGGTACACTAACACGACTCTGAGCAGCGATCAGAAGACCTCAGACTGATTTCAGCGTTTTGTGTCTCCGCAGCATTTTGTTTGCAGACATCATCGGCTTCACGTCTCTGTCTTTGATTCTTTCGGCTCAGGAACTCGTTAAAACTCTGAACGAGCTGTTTGGACGTTTCGACAAGCTGGCAGAGGTTTGTTGTTTTACGTTTTTACTTCTTGATGATGAGGAGCAGATCTGAGGATGAAGCTTCTCTTGCAGGAGCACCAGTGTTTGCGCATTAAGATCCTGGGAGACTGTTATTACTGCGTCTCTGGCGTCCCGGAGCCTCAGCGTGGACATGCCCGCTGCTGCGTGGAGATGGGCCTCAGCATGATCAGTGCCATACGGTAACAACTGGCACATCTGAACACCATTTCCACAGAGCATCACAGTGACGTGCCCATGTCATGCTGCAGGTATGTCCGTCGAGAGCTGCAGCAAGAGGTAGACATGCGGATTGGCGTCCACTCGGGGTCCGTCCTTTGTGGAGTTTTGGGTCTTCAGAAGTGGCAGTTTGACATCTGGAGTTGGGACGTGGACATTGCCAACAGACTGGAGGCTGCAGGAGTTCCTGGGTCAGTTATTAGCATACAGCTAACATAGCATCGTCATGGTTTCTGTTGTCTTGTTAACAAAAATTAAGCAAATCCCTGAGTTGGTGGGTTGAATGTGTGAAATTTGGTCAGTTTGGGCTGAGAAAGGCACTTTTTACAACAATTGGACCAACTGTAGACCATGTGTGGTGAGTATATTTTGGGGAAGACAAAATTCTGGCTCAGTTTCAGTCCGTGTGATTGAGATTTCTGTCAATTTAGGTCAAAATAGATTTTGGTAATGTTTAAATCTTTACTCTTAATTTAATTTTTATTATTTATCTTTACTGCTGCCCATCCAGAGCACCGTGTGAGCCTTAAAGAGAAAACCTGGACAGTTTTTACTCTTATCTGACTTGCAGAAGTTGTGTTAATATTGATCATTCTCTGTTCTTCACAGCACCTCTCTCATGTGGGGTACCACAAGGTTCAATTTTTCAATCTCTCTCTTTTTTTTTAATCATTTTATCTGCTTTTCTCTGAGGAATTTCTAGGAATGTTTCTAAATTAAACCAAGGTTGACCCCCTTTCCATCTTTCCTTGGGGTCCGTATAAAACGCTCCCTGACCAACATTCAAGTTGGTCCAGGAGCTTTTAATTCCAAATGGAAAATGGTTTAAAAGTTGGCAATCACATGGAAATGGTTTAAAAGTTGGCAATCACATGGAAATGGTTTAAAAGTTGACAATCACATGGAAATGGTTTAAAAGTTGACAATCACATGGAAATGGTTTAAAAGTTGACAATCACATGGAAATGGTTTAAAAGTTGACAATCACATGGAAATGGTTTAAAAGTTGACAATCACATGGAAATGGTTTAAAAGTTGGCAATCACATGGAAATGGTTTAAAAGTTGGCAATCACATGGAAATGGTTTAAAAGTTGGCAATCACATGGAAATGGTTTAAAAGTTGACAATCACATGGAAATGGTTTAAAAGTTGACAATCACATGGAAATGGTTTAAAAGTTGACAATCACATGGAAATGGTTTAAAAGTTGGCAATCACATGGAAATGGTTTAAAAGTTGGCAATCACATGGAAATGGTTTAAAAGTTGGCAATCACATGGAAATGGTTTAAAAGTTGACAATCACATGGAAATGGTTTAAAAGTTGGCAATCACATGGAAATGGTTTAAAAGTTGGCAATCACATGGAAATGGTTTAAAAGTTGACAATCACATGGAAATGGTTTAAAAGTTGGCAATCACATGGAAATGGTTTAAAAGTTGACAATCACATGGAAATGGTTTAAAAGTTGACAATCACATGGAAATGGTTTAAAAGTTGACAATGACATCAGCTCTGCGGTACAAAAACTTTCTTCCTAATTAAATTAGGTGGTGAAGTTGCTTATTTTGGCACTAAAAGCCTGATTTTGGTTTTAAAATACTCCTTCTAGCATACAAAAGCAGAAGTGGCCTTGCTCCACACTACCTTTGTGCCTTCCCTTAGCATCATGTCCCTTTTCAGTCCCAAACCTGATCATCTGTTTACTTTGGGACTTTTGTTGGTAAAACATGAAGTGGTGTGTTCATCTCCTCTCAGACAGGTTCACATCTCTCAGGCCACTCTGGACTGTCTGGATGGGATCTACGAGACAGAGGAGGGGCATGGCCAGGAGCGCAGTGAGTTTCTTCGGAAACACAATATAGACACTTACCTGATTCGCCCGGGATCGAAGGAAGAGTCCAAACCCCAGAAAGCGAGGCATCCCAGCTACGACGAGATGACCACGTGGAGCGCTGAACTGCCATTTGGAGACATTCTTGGGATGAATTTTGTGGGTACAACAAATGCATTTGAAAACAGTTTCGATTTTTCAGGAGGAATCTGGTTAAAGTTTGAGCTTGTTTCTCTCTTACGATTCGCCATAGATCCTCGCCACTTTCACTAATGGCTCTCTGACCCAGCTGCCCAATCAGATTGCAGCTCAGCGGTCGGGTGCACGGGAAGTCAACAAAAGAATTCATCAAGCAATAGAAATACGAAGCAGCGAACGAATGAGGAAGGAACACATCACCACCTTCACTCAGCTGTTCAAGGACTCTCAAATGGAGGGAAAGGTACCTTCCGGTGGGGGTGTGGTGGCTTTTCAGGTGTGACAGACAGTTTGGTGATAGTTTTTTTTGTTTTCTAGTATTCTCAGATGAGAGACGAACTCTTCAAATCCAACATGGTTTGTTCCTTCATCCTGCTTGTCCTGCTGATGCTTGTCCAGGTGCTGATTCCTGCTCCAAGGTACGACTGTCCATCCATACAGGAGTGATATGCAGACACGGTCAAGATGACCTGCTGAAGTTCAAACTGAGAATCAGACTGAGGAAGACAGGAGATGTAGGGTTGTTGGTCTCAGTATTTACTGGGATTTTCACACACAACCGTCTCTGGTATTTACAGAGAAGGTCTGAAGAGAAAGTATCCAGCAATCAGCAGATGTCTGAGCAGAATGTCTGGTTCTTGGTTCCAACCAAGATAGAATAGCTCCTCTGAAGACGCAACACGTCCAACCTTGAAGCAGACGATCCAATCAGTGTTCGATCAAAATCATGATGTCACAGAAACAAAAGCTAATGTTTTACCTTGTATAGAGTTTAAAACCAACCGAGCTGATGTTTATGTACGTCACCGCAACAAAATGGAGCTAAGTCTGAGTCTGTACTTCCAGGTTGTGTCCGATGTTGGTGCATTTCATCATCAGCGGCTTCATCTACTTCCTGCTCCTGCTGCTGACTCTGGGGGAGGAGTTTAAGCGTTGCCCCGCCCCCTTTCAGACTCTCAGCTGCTGGGTTCATGAAACCAAGAGCGTCCGAACGCTGCTCACTCTCATCGCTATCGCCATCAACTTTGGAATTGCCACCATGGACATTGTGAGTCTGACAGCTTTCCGATACGTTCCAGGTCCGGGGAGACGGATCGGTTGTTTCTGTTCAGGTCCAGATCCTGGAGCAGCGAGGAAGGATGTGTTGGAGCAGGGGGTCCAAAGTCAGCCTGCCAAGGCCGCTGTCCTGCAGGTTTTCCATGTGTCCCTGCTCCAACACACCTGGCTTCCATGAAATAGATCCAACAGCCAATGAAGTTCTGCATAACGTCTGATTAAATGGCGTCAGGTGTGTTGGAGCAGGGACACATGGAGAACCTGCAGGACTGTGGCCCATGAGGACCGCAGCTGGACACCTCTATGTTACAGAAATTGATAGTTTACGTTCTTCTTGTTTCTACTCTCGATCTTTTCGTCCATCCTGCTCTCTCTAATCTCTCTCCCTCCTTTTATTCTATACTTCCTTCCATCTCACTTCTTCTCTTTCTTTCATCTCTCCCTCCTTCACCCACCCAGCTGTGGTGCGATTGGTCAGATATCAGCGGCTCCCCGATGACTCCGCCCACTCCCGCCTGGCCCGACGTCAACATCTGCACACACCCAGAGGTGACGGCACACCTGTCTCTGCTGACATCCTCACACCGTTTCCTGTCATGTGATCGTAACCAGAGATCTTCCGTGTGAACAGTACATGGTGCTGAGCGGCGTGGTCGCCATGGTTACCTGCACGGTGTTCCTCAGGCTGAGCTGCGTGCTGCAGCTGGCGTTTCTCCTGCTGGCCGCTGTCTTCTACAGCTACATCATCGAGACGCACAGGTATGTCCAGCAGGCAAAGTGCTGCGTTCAGGGCCTGTGGGACAGACGTAAAGCATGTTTCCTGCCTTACACTGCTCTTCCCGTTTTGTTTTTTCTCATCTGTGGTCAGCTCCCATCACCTGTGCAGGAAGGGAGTGTGCGTGGTCCTCCTGGTGATGTTCGTGGCGGTCGTCCTCTACAACAGCAGACAGGTGACGTCTACTAGGGGTGGGAAGAACAAATCGAAAAATCGAATATTGGGTTCTTTTGCTTCACAATTTTAAAATAGATTTTTTTGTTAAAAAATTGATTTTTTTAAAAAAAAAAAAATTT
>NC_136633.1:6003788-6038788 GCF_933228915.1 Telmatherina bonti
AGAAGCGAGAAACAGAAGAAAGCGAGAACAGCAGAAATGGCAGAACGGTTGGAGGAAAGGGTGTGTACGTGTACAAACCTCCAAACACATTCACGACGTTGCCTCGCCTGCACGCAGGAACAGAGAACCGTCGACATGTTTGTTTCGGTTTGAAACTGACCTCAGAGCTCGCAAGTCAACTCTCCACTGCCCTCTAGTGGACGTGTAACCGAACACCCTGACAACATATGTAGGCAGAGAGGTTTGACCATAGCTGCGTTTCCTTTACAGTCTTTTACAAAATAAACACAATGTCAGTAAAGTTTTGACAAACTACAATTACTATTAGGGCTCGACCGATATATCGACTGGCCGATATTATCGGCCGATATGGGGGTCCAGGGTGATATCGGCTATCAGTAGAAAAATCGCCGATTCTTTATTGATTTATTTTTGTTAAAAATGTAATGTGCTACTTATCCAGCAGATGTCTGCTGGATAAGTAGCGGGGGCGGGTCATCCTTGCTCATGGCTGCCTACGTGGAAGCCGAGACAGAGCAAACCGGACGGTGAAACAGATAGCAGCTGAGCCAAGTAAGGTGAAGTCTGCTTACGAGCATTTTATATTTTGTCTCTGGTAAGTTGAAATGTTAAACAAACACAGTTATGTTTTCTTACATTCTCTACAAACTTGTCATTGCGTGCCTCGTGGCCGCGCTGCAGCGAGGAATACAGTGCTTAGTGTTTAGCCTCGCGAACGTTGGTGGCTGCGTGCCATTTACACAACTTCTGAATACTTATTATTATTAGTGGTGCAACGGATCATCATTGATCCGCGATCCGTTCGGATCAGTATCTACGGTTTGGCAAACACGTGATCTGCGGATTGATATTAAAAAAAAAAAAAAAAGCTGCGTGCATAATAGTTCCACATTAGTGCAGCGTGGTCATGGCGAGCGGAGGAACTTGAACGCCTCAGTTCATTCTAATCCCCTGTGTGGGAACACTTTGGTTTCCCTGTCAGATACGATGAAGAAGGAAAGAGGTCAGCTGATAAAACAGTGACGGTGTGTCGGCACTGTGGAATAAGAAAACCGTATTTACATTTTTTTAAATCAGTGAATAATTCAGATCATTCATGGTGTCTAACAGGTAGACATGAGTTTAAGAATGAGCTTAGAATTCAGTGTTTTAGCTTTGAGTAATTTTTTTTTTTTTTTTTCTGGTGGATGGATTTATCGGCCGTTAGATCGGCTATCAGCCTGCTCTAAAGTCTTTATATCGGTATCGGTATAAAAAAATCCATATCGGTCGGGCCCTAATTACTGGATTCAGATGTTTCCATTCCAATATGTGATGATTCTCGTAAAATCCGCAGGATGATACTGTAAAAAAAAAAGTGTTAAGTTGAGAGGCTTTAGTTGGTGTTTCTAAAACCAGCTTTTTATTGTGAAATTTAGGTTTTACACAGTTTTACGGGTAACAGAATCGCAGCCATTGTTTGACCACATTTGATGTAAAGGGAGCATAAATGGGCCCTTAAGACGTTTTGTAAGGAATATTGTATTTCTCTATGAAGATGTGTTACCGACATGTTAGCTAACCACTCTCTGTGTTTTAGTCATTTCTTCATCTCACCACTAGGTGGAGCGATGATGAAAAGTGAGACTGTTCTGAAATGATGGGAGATTGTTTATTTACCTCTTCATTTATCTTAAACCCTGAATTTTACACAAAACAGTCCCTCTAGTAATAGTCTGATAGAAATATACTATGTGTTATATTTTCAGATGAGTTGTCACGACTGGCAACATCAGTAGTACACCGCCCACTCTCCTCAGAGGACTGGACTCTGAGGAGCCAGTTTCTGCTTCTTTATCTTTATCTGGGAGACATCCAGACAAACATCAACACACTGTACAAATCTTCCAATAGGAGACCGGAGAATAGACATTAACAGCCTGACTGACCATTTATTGATCAAATTTTACACAAACCTACAAATAAATTATATTTTCATCTACATTCAAATCAATCTCTAATATAAATTCCAACACATTAAGACTGTTTTTTTTTTTTATTTATTTATATGGTGTTCAGCTTTTTATTGCATTTTACAAGGTAAGAGAACAAGGTCTCCGTTTCAACTTTATCTAACGAATCTCTGCTGCTCCTGGTGGATGGGGGGTGTCATCACACCCAAAGCCTGATGAACCTATATGTTGAAGCTTAGATTTATTAGGTATTCATAATAAAAAACATTATTATATCTCAGGGATACATTATATTAAAATATGTGGTTATGATGGGAGTAAATGGGGCCAAATTGATTCTGAGGGTGAAAAATGGGATCACAACTATAAACCTCCTATTCACTGCACTTTGCAAAATAGGGAATAGTGAAAGTTTAAAAATAATAATTAAAGACAAATCCTGGCAACGTTTCATACGTTAGCCTTTAAAGCAGAGGTATGTATGTGGACCTTCGTGTGCGCTGAGACCTAGGTTGGATCTAATATTCTGTCTTTGAAAAGAAAACTGTGCTAAACATTAGTTTTTTTTATATAAACTGGTAGATCCTCAGTAAATCCTTACTTTCTAATTTTGGCATTTTTGTACAATTTATTTTGTTCTTTAAGAAAATGTGATTTTAGAAAATGAAAATAAATCAGTCTGAAATCATGTTTGACTTTGTGTTTGATAAAATCTTGCCAGTCCAAGACTCTTTCCTGCATTACATGACACTGCAGGGTTTGTATTAGCGTAGTAACGTAGCAAAATAGTGGAGGAGAGAGGAGGTGATGTTTGGTGTCTTCGGATATTAACTCCTCATTGCATGCTCATAAAAAACGCACATCAAACAGGCCTTCGTTTTAAACTGTTGTGTTTGTTCCATCTGGAGTCCCTCAGGGATCAGCCTTTGGCCTCCTGTTGTTGCTCTGTTTCACATAAAATCCACATGATGTTCATAGTAAGTGTTGTGCAGGAAGGTGATTCCATTGGTATATGAGCCTACAATAATAAAAAAAAAAAAAACTTTTATATTTATTTAACTTCAGATAAAATGACCTCATCAGTGTGATTTCATTTGTTAACATTCATCTGTTTTTATATGTCAGACCTGCAGCCTACTGCAGAGAAAGTTGGTTCGGTGGTAATACAACCTCCTTTCAGCACAAATAAGACACTGACACTGAAGCTATAACCTCATTAATTTTTTCATTCCTCCCAGCAAACGTGTTACAGCACAGGGTTATGGTTGTGGTAAAAATTTATTTTAATGTTTGGAAAAAAAGGAGCCAACAAAAGATGGAAAATCTTTTGATTAGAAATTACAGATTAAATTACAGATTAGACATTCTTCTAACATGTAAAAAAGAGTTAGATCTTCTTCCCATCATTTAACCTTTCAAAATAACAGAAGACAAAAAATGGCATCTGCAAAAGTTTGGGCACCATGCAGTTAGTACCTTGTACTCCCCCCTTTGGCAATTACGACAGCTTGTAAATGCTTTTCATAGCTGGCCAATAGTCTTTTAAATCTTGTTTGAGGTATCTTCACCCATTCTTCCTTGCAAAGTCTTCCAGATCTTTCAGATTCTGGGCCATCTGTGACGCACTGCTCTTATAAGGTCTATCCATGGACTTTCAATTATGTTGAGGTCAGGAGATTGTGAAGGCCATGGCAAAACCTTCTCTTTACGCCTCTTGATGTAATCCATCCTGGATTTTGATGCTGTTTTTAGGATCATTATCCATTTATAGAAGCTATCCTCTCTTTAACTGCTGCTTTTTCACAGATGGCATTAGGTTAGCATCCAAAATTTTCTGGAATCCCATTGAATCTATTTTTCCTTCTACTCGTGACATGTTCCCTGTGCCACTGGCTGCACTACATGATTGATCCACCCCCATGCTTAATAGTTGGATAGAGGTTCTTTTCATTAAATTGTGTGCCCTTTCTTCTCCAAACGTACCTGTGCTCATTCCAGCCAAAAAGTTCCATTTTAACCTCATCAATCCACAGAACTTGTTTCCAAAATGCATCAGGCTTGTCTATATGTTCCTTTGCAAACTTCAAATGCAGATTTTTGTGGTAAGGACATAAAAAAGGGTTTCCTTCTGATGACTCTTCCATGAATGCCATATTTGTACATGTACCTCTTTATAGTGGAAAAGTGCACCATGACTCCAGTATCAGCCAGATCTTCCTGGAGGGATTGTGCAGTCAAACTTGGGTTTTGACTTGCTTTTCTTACAATCTTGCGAGCTGTTCTGATATTTTTCTTGGTCTTCCAGATCTTGCTTTAACTTCCACTGTTCCCAATGACTGCCATTTCTTGATTACATTTGGAACAGAGGATATTAGCATCTGAAAACACTTTGCTATTTTCTTACACCCTTCTCCTGCTTTGTGAGCATCAACTATTTTCAGTTTCAGTGTTCTTGACAGCTGTTTAGAGGAACCCATTGGGGCCAATTGTTGAGGCAAGGTCAGATGAGTCTGGGCATTTAAAACCTTTGAGATTGACATCACCTGGTCTTACCAGACACTAATTTGCAAACAATCCAGGACACTGACAGGTGCTCAGCTGTCCAAATGTGGGAGTACAAGGTAACTCTGCAGGGTGCCCAAACTTTTACAGGCACCATTTTTTGTTTTCTATTATTTTGAAAGTTTAAATAAGATCAAACCTTTTTTTTTGACATGTTAGAAGAATGTCTAATCTAAAATTTGATGCCTTTTGGAGATTTTCCATCTTTTGTTGGCTCCTTTTTTTTTTTTTACCATTAAAATAAGTTTTTACCACGGGTGCCCAAACTTTCGATGCCCGCTGTAAATATAATATGTAACTATCATGGTGCCTCCTTCTTGCCCTTGATGTTATGTCGGTCAAGGTTCTCCTGGATCCCTGTTGCTGTCCTGTAAATCAGCTCATTGGTTTCAGTTTTGTTTGCGGTAGGGATTGTACTTATTGCTGCATTCACCTCAGTTAGAAGGCTTTCTGGTGGTACATCACTAATTCTTACCAGTGGGTGTCAGGGGTGGCACACTCTCATCTTAGCTATGATGCTGGTTGATTATTCCCTCACTTTTCTCTGTCTTTGGGGCTTGGTAAATCTCAATGGGGGAGTTGATGTTATCCCCGCCCTCCCCCACTCCTCCAGTGGTCCCCCTTACAGGATTAGTGTTTTGTATCTCCTCAATCTCAAACTGTGATAGCAGCTGCCGTTTGTGTATGTTTGAACATTGTGCTACTAGGTGTTTCGGTGTCATTGTGGACTGTGGGTATCGAAGTATCCATATGTCCCACAGCCTCTTCATATAGCTCAGCTTACTAGGGTTTCTTGCATAGTAACATTCCAACAGTACCTTAATAGCCTCTCGTGTCTAGTGTCATCCACTTGTTCCAGTAGCCCCTTTGTCATCACAACACACTGGTTCCTCGGTGTGTGACCCAGACCTTGTTTGACCGGGCGACATCTGATCCGGCAAGTGCCATGTGCCATGTTTGGCGCCAGCTCACGCCGTTCCAGCTACGTTGTAAGTCACCCCACTCCTGACGTCGCATTTCCCTCAATGAACCTGTGGGAGAAAACAAACCCCTTCTCTGTCGGCTGCCCATTCGTCAGTTCTCTAGCCTCTCAACAGTTACCGGGTTTCTAAGCCCTCAATCAATGTTCACACATCTGCAGTCAATCTCAGATAACACTGGGAGGCAGAGTCAATCAATCATCCATAAAATGATAAAAACCAAACATGTAAATTGCATAAAAATCAATGAACATGCCATTGATAAAATAAAAAGACTCAAAAAACCACCCTGTGGCAAAGACATGTCTATAGCTGGTTAGAGACATGCCGGTAGCTGGTTAGAGACAAATCCACAACTGGTTAGAGACAGGTCTGTAGCTGGTTAGAGACAGGTCTGTAGCTGGTTAGAAAAAGGTCTGTAGCTGGTTAGAGACAGGTCTATAGACAGTTAAAAACAGGCCCATGGCTGGTTAGAGACAGGTTTCTAGTTGGTTAGAGACAGCCCTACAGTTCGTAGAAACAGGTCTTTAGACAGTTAAAGACAGGTCTATAGACTGTTAGAGACAGGCCTATAGCTGGTTAGAGACAGGCCTGTAGTTGGTTAGAGGCAGCTCTATAGCTGCTTCAAGACAGGTCTATAGATGGACAGGTCTGTAGCTGGTAAGAGACAGGCCTGTAGCTGGTTAGACAGGTTTATAGCTGGTTAGAGACAGGGCCATAGGTGGTAAGAGACAGGTCTGTAGACTGTTAGAGACAGGCCTACAGTTGGTTAGAGACAGGTCTATAGACTGTTAGAGACAGGCCGACAGTTGGTTAGAGATAGGTCTATAGACTGTTAGAGACAGGTCTATAGACTGTTAGAGACAGGCCTATAGACTGTTAGAGACAGGCCTACAGTTGGTTAGAGACAGGTCTATAGACTGTTAGAGACAGGTCTATAGACTGTTAGAGACAGGCCTATAGACTGTTAGAGACAGGTCTATAGACTGTTAGAGACAGGCCTATAGACTGTTAGAGACAGGCCTATAGACTGTTAGAGACAGATCTATAGACTGTTAGAGACAGGCCTTTAGTTGTTTCAAGGCAGGTCTATAGCTGTTCAGCGACAGGTCTGATAATCGAACTGCAGTTCAGGGAATCCTGATGCCAGGTGTACAGATGGACACTCTTATGTTGGAACATGGTGTTTGTTATGGACAATCCATGATGAGCACAGAAGTCCAATAACCAAACATCATTTGGGTTCAGAGGGGGGTGGACTATGCCTCCCAATCACTCCCCTCCAGGTCTCACTGTCATTGCCCACGTGAGCATTGAAGTCCCCCAGCAGAACAATGGAGTCCCCAGAAGGAGCACCCTCCAACACTCTCTTCAAGGACTCCAGAAAGGATGGGTACTCTGAACTGCTGTTCGGTGCATAGGCACCGGACAACAGTCAGAATCCGTCCCCCCACCCGGAGGTGGAGGGAAACTACCCTTTCATCCACCAGGATAAAACCCAATGTGCAGGCACCAAGCTGGGGATGCCCACACCTGCCCGGCGCCTCTCACCATGAGCAACTCCAGAGTGGAAGAAGGTCCAGCCCCTCTCGAGGGTTCTGGTCCCAGAGCCCAAGCCATGCGTCGAGGTGAGTCCAACTATATCTAGTCGGAACCGCTCAACCTCGCGCACAAGCTCAGGCTCCTTCCCCACCAGAGAGGTGACATTCCACGTCCCTAGAGCCTTCAGCTTCTGCAGCTGGGGATCGGACCGCCAGGGTCCCCGCCCCTCGCTGCCACCCAGCTCACACTGCACCCGACCCCTATGGCTCCTCCCGCAGATGGTGAGCCCACGGGAGGTGGGGGCCATGTAACCCTTTCGGGCTGAGCCCGACCGGGCCCCACAGGCAAAGGAACAGCCACCAGACGCTCGCTCTCGTACCCCACCCCCAGGCCTGATTCCAGAGGGGGGTCCCGGTAACCGGCATCCGGGCAAGGGAACATTTCTGCCCAAGTTTGTAGTCATCAGAGGGGTCTATGATTTGTGCTTGGTCTGGTCCCTCCCCTAGACACCTGTTTGCCATGAGTGACCCTACCAGGGGAATAAAGCCCCAGACAACATAGCTGCTAGGATCTTCGGGTCACACAAACCCCTCCACTACGATAAAGTGACAGCTCAGGGAGGGGATCGATGAAAAATTATCGATTTTGTAGTCGTATCATCGGACCTGCAGCCACATGCCTTGGACGCTCGGGTGAAGAGGGGGGCGGAGCTGTCAACTGATCACCACCTGGTGGTGAGTTGGCTCAGATGGTGGGGGACGAAGCTGGTCAGATCTGGCAGGCCCAAACATGTTGTGAGGGTCTGCTGGGAACGTCTGGCTGAGTCCCACCAACTCCCACGTTCAGCAGAGCTTCAACCATGTCCCGAGTGAGGCGGGGGACATTGAGTTCGAATGGGCTGTGTTTCATGCCTCTATTGTTGAGGCGACCGGCCGGAGCTGTGGCTGTAAGGTCGTTGGTACCTGTCCTGGTGGTAATCCTAGGACTCGTTGGTGGACACCAGCAGTGAGGGAAGAAGAAGCTGAAGTAGGAGTCCTATCGGGCCTTCTTGGCCTGTGGGACTCTGGAGGCAGCTGATGGGTACCGACAGGCTAAGCGGCATGTGGCTTCGGCTGTCACCAAGGCAAAAACTCAGGCATGGGAGGAGTTCGGCGAGGCTGTGGAGAAAGACTTCCGGACAGCTTCGAGGCGATTCTGGTCCACCATCCGGCGGCTCAGGAGAGGGAAGCAGTGCTCCATCGACACTGTGTACAGTGTACAGAGGCGGGGAGCTGCTCACCTCAACTCTGGACATTGTGGGTCGGTGGAAGGAATACTTCAAAGACAGTTAGAGACAGTGCCTGTCGCTGGTTGAACACAGGTCTGTAGCTGGTTAGAGACATGCCTGGAGCTGCTTAGAGACAGGTCTGTTGCTGGTTAAACACAGGTCTATAGACGGTTAGAGACAGGTCAGTAGCTGGTTAAACACAGGTCTATAGCTGGTAAAGACAGGTCTGTAGCTGGTTAGAGACAGGTCTGTAGCTGGTTATAGACTGGTGTATAGCTGGTTGAAACTGGCCTATAGTTGGTTAGACACAGGCCTGTAGTTGGTTATACAGGTCTATCGCTGGTTTGAGACAGGTCTCCCAAACAGAAAAAGTTCGCTTTATGTCTTAGTCGTTTTCAGCGTTATCAAGTCGCCAATCAGTTGCTTAACGGTTTCCATGGTAACCCTTATTCATGAGGTTCCATCAGCTGGTCTACATGTACTGGGATCAGAGGTCACCATGTCCAGTTTCGACATGCTCCCTTGTCCTTTACACACTGAAATTCCTACAGATTGATTGGTTTCATGGCGTTCTGGCATGAGAAACATTTTTTTTTAACTGTTTGGTGATCGGTACGTCTTTCTGTCCATCTTTGCTCCTGATGAGGCTGATTTTATTCTCGGTTTAATGTTTCTGATTAGAAGAATAAAATAGACTTATAAGTCTGTGTAATTGTAATGGTGGCCGGGGCATGTTACAAAATAAATAAAGAAAATAAAAACAGGTAAAGCAGTCCTCCGAGCCACATTGGTCCTTTTAAAAATCAGAGGGAGCAGAGTTAACCACACTAAACTTTAATTGTAGTAAAAACCAGTTTATTTAAAAAAATAAATAAATAAAAAACCCAGATAAAAGGATTTAAAGGTTAAAATATTAAAACCCCATCCTTCAACCCAGTCCTCTAAAATGTCCACAGTGCAGCTTGGGGTGGTCCTCCTCTCTGCAGTGATGGACCCACTCGCAGCCTTCTGTTCTGCGGCACCACGTCCAAGGACCTGCAGAGAGGAACACTTAAAGCAGTCCACAATCCTAAGAGGGGAACCCTCCAGTCTGGCCCTGCAGCCAGCCTCTCCCTGGACCCTAAACTTAACCTGTATACTCACACTGGGTCCTGGGCCGGGAGTACCCAAAGGTCCAGGACTGAGTAGCTGCGCCATGGGGTCCAGACTGGCTGCTGCACTTCAGGCTCCTGCTTTACCATAGTGGGACCCGTTGTCACTGGCCCCTCAGCAGTCCCTTCATCATCATCATCATCATCTTCATCATCATCATCGTTGTCGTCGTCTTATCCTTCCTCCATCTTGTAGGAGCACTGTCTCCTTTACCTTCCCATCGGCTCTTCCTCTCACACCCTCGTCACACCTGTTGCTCCACTTTGTTGCCGGACACTCACATGTTCTCATGTTACCGGTAGTGTTGAGCTTGTCGGGCCTCCGGGGGGGTTCAGTAGCAGCTCAGCAATAAGTAAAAAACATGCAATAAAACATTCCATTTAAAAAGCATGGATTTGACACCGTCGCATAATGATGAGAGCTTCTCTCATCCAGACCTTTTCATGTACGTGATGTAAAGACGGATATACGTAAACAGTTTAAATAAAAGAAAAGAAAGTCTGAAATGGAATAAAGTACTGCATTTTGTCTTTGAATCGGGGCTGTGTGAGCGCTGATAAACTCCGGCTTTGTTCGTCGGTGCTACAGAGGAGCCGGCTGATCTGCGGCCTCCCATCTCCTGATGCCGCGACCGATCAATTCCCGGCTGGAAAACTGATCACATGAATCAGCGACTGAGAGCAGCTCATGTGAGGCAGAGCTGCGAGGAACCTGCAGATTGACATTGATCCAGACGAAACGTGGTTTGATGCTTCCTCCTCCTCTTCCTCTGTGATCCGCTGCTCTCTGTCATCACTTCTTCCTGATGCTTCATCTGGACTCTCAGGCTTCTTCATCCTGTCTGACGATTCTTCTGGAATCCTCGCTGATCCTCATCGTGTCTCATTAAACCAGAGGTACGAATACAAACACGCTTTTCTGCACAGTTTTAATGTCATGATCAAACCGAGCGGATGATGATGATGAGAGGAGGCCAAATGTTACTCTGATTGTAAATGAGCTGATGGTTACAGATCAGTTGTTTTAAGAACATATTTATCACCAAGACTTCAAATGACCAGAGTTTAGTAAAGAAAATATAGACTACTATTCTCAGTTGCTGAAAAAAGTCATGTAAGTTGTATTTAGATGGATTTTTATGTGGAACAAATGTCCAGTAAAGCGGCTTGACTCTAATGTCATATGAAAACTTAAACCATCGTTTCTAATATAGCTGTGATATTACAAAGTCATGTTTAAAGACACCTTGCTGTTTGTCTCTGTGAGGATTAGCTGCAGCTGTTATAATGGTGGTGCCTCATTTATAAAGCTGGAGCACATAAAACCTGGCGTACGCCAGTTCTAGTCAACTTCTGGGATTTATAAAACCAGGACTTGGAGGCAAAATGATCCTACCTCCACGCCAACTCTGACCCTGCCGTATGACAACATCTGGAGAAACGGGAAATGGCGACACCAAAAGCAGAAAATAAAACCAAAGAAATGGTGTGAAATTTGGGACATTTGTTCAAAATCAAATCTAAACTTTTACACAAAATGTTGGACATTAACAGCATCTGCAGAAAAAAAGAGAAAAAGCGGATTTGATATTGTTCCTCCAGCACGTAAAATGTCCAGCAGTAAAATGTTCTGAAACGAAGCAGTTCTACATGAAATAAAAGCCACATCACAGAGTTAATAAGTCGTACAGAAGGGTTAGGGAGATGATAGGGTTAGGGAGACGATAGGGTTAGGGTGACGATAGAGTTAGGGTGACGATAGGGTTAGGGTTAGGGAGACGATAGTGTTAGACAATAGGGTTAGGGAGACGATAGGGTTAGGGTGACGATAGGGTTAGGGTGACGATAGGGTTAGGGAGACGATAGGGTTAGGGTGACGATAGGGTTAGGGTGACGATCGGGTTAGGGAGACGATAGGGTTAGGGTGACGATAGAGTTAGGGTGACGATAGGGTTAGGGAGACGATAGGGTTAGGGTGACGATAGGGTTAGGGTGACGATAGGGTTAGGGTGGCGATAGGGTTAGGGTGACGATAGGGTTAGGGTGACGATAGGGTTAGGGAGACGATAGGGTTAGGGTGACGATAGGGTTAGGGTGGCGATAGGGTTAGGGTGGCGATAGGGTTAGGGTGACGATAGGGTTAGGGAGACGATAGGGTTAGGGTGACGATAGGGTTAGGGTGGCGATAGGGTTAGGGTGGCGATAGGGTTAGGGTGGCGATAGGGTTAGGGTGACGATAGGGTTAGGGTGACGATAGGGTTAGGGAGACGATAGGGTTAGGGTGACGATAGGCTTAGGGAGACGATAGGGTTAGGGTGGCGATAGGGTTAGGGTGACGACAGGGTTAGGGTGACGATAGGCTTAGGGAGACGATAGGCTTAGGGAGACGATAGGCTTAGGGAGACGATAGGGTTAGGGTGACGATAGGGTTAGGGTGACGATAGGGTTAGGGTGGCGATAGGGATAGGGTGACGATAGGGTTAGGGAGACGATAGGGTTAGGGTGACGATAGGGTTAGGGTGGTGATAGGGTTAGGGTGGCGATAGGGTTAGGGTGACGATAGGGTTAGGGAGACGATAGGGTTAGGGTGACGATAGGCTTAGGGAGACGATAGGCTTAGGGAGACGATAGGGTTAGGGTGACGATCGGGTTAGGGAGACGATAGGGTTAGGGTGACGATAGGGTTAGGGTGGCGATAGGGTTAGGGTGACGATAGGGTTAGGGTGACGATAGGGTTAGGGAGACGATAGGGTTAGGGTGACGATCGGGTTAGGGAGACGATCGGGTTAGGGTGGCGATAGGGTTAGGGTGGCGATAGGGTTAGGGTGACGATAGGGTTAGGGAGACGATAGGGTTAGGGTGGCGATAGGGTTAGGGTGGCGATAGGGTTAGGGTGACGATAGGGTTAGGGTGACGATAGGGTTAGGGTGACGATAGGGATAGGGTGACGATAGGGTTAGGGAGACGATAGGGTTAGGGTGACGATAGGGTTAGGGAGACGATAGGGTTAGGGAGACGATATGGTTAGGTAGACGATCGGGTTAGGGTGACGATAGGGTTAGGGAGACGATAGGGTTAGGGTGACGATAGGGTTAGGGTGACGATAGGGTTAGGGAGACGATAGGGTTAGGGTGACGATAGGGTTAGGGTGACGATAGGGTTCGGTGCGCTGGATGCATGTTAGAGAGTTACCTCTCTAACAATCAACATTTTGATTGGAATACCTCTAACCCTAACCACGCCCATTTGACATCCAACCACTCCCGTTGGATGTCCAACCCAATATCCAGGCCCTCCCCATTCTCCAGGCTGCAACCTGGTGTGATTGATCCTGGATCCGCGCCCGGCTCTGTTCCTCCGCCGTCTTCTCCCAGCCACACCTGTGGCTCCACTTAGGTAATGCCCAGATGTGCACAGCTGTTCCTGCTCATGAATTAGCTGATGGGCCTCAGGAAGGATTGGTGGCAGCACACAATTCAAAACAATACACAGCAATCCAATTCAGAACAACATGCGCTACAACACTTCAGGAAAACTATTCTTTGACCCAATCACACATCACTAAACATTATCAATGGAAACTGATTTATCAGATTTTATTTCCAGTTCAGGCAGTTTTATCTCAGTGATCAGGATAATTTCATGTATGGATTTAAACAGTCGGGACTTTGTGTGAAATCTGTTTCATCCCAGAACATGAACAACATATCTGATGTTTAAATCGAGACATTTCATGCACATATGAGCAGATTCTGAAAGTCCTGAACCTTGTTACTGGATTTCCAGATGTTTTGTACTGGTGAAAGGTCTGGGCTGCAGCAGACCAGTTCTCCTGTTCCACCATGCTGCTGGGATGATGCAGGATGTGGTCCAGCATGATGAAATCTGCAAGACGTTGTCTGGATGGGAGCAGATGTTACTTTTCAGCATTGATGGAAACAAAATGTCTCTGTTTCATCATCAGATATGAAGATTATCTGCTACTGCGCTGGTTCATGTCTTTACTATCCCTGCTGCCTGCATTGTCTTTATTGTACAGTTTAACACAGTTGGTTCCCAACCTTTCCCTGGAGACCCCCTTCATGCAACTGATGATGAAAACAAGGAGAACCATCTGCATCGAGGCATCTCTCAGACATGTCTCATTAATGACACGATGCAGTTTTTATGCTCCTGAGAAACACACATGATTAAAAACTCAAGCAAACACACCTCATGGTGTATCATGTGGTCTTCATTCAGTCCCACTGGCCCTGAACAGCTGAAGCCTGTGGGACCCCCTGTGCTCTTTGCAGGACCCCTTAAAGCAGAGGTGTCGAACTCCGGTCCTGGAGGGCCGGTATCCTGCAGGTTTTTGTTGTCTCCATGCTCCAACACACCTGACCAACATTCATAAATGACAAGAAGCTGCTGGATCTATTCGGTTTGAATTAGCTGTGTTGGAGCAGGGAAACAACAAACACCTGTTGGACCTCGAGGAGTTTGACACCCCGACCTTAAAGGGTCCAGGGACAGCTGGTTGGGAAGGCCTTGCATGGTCAGTCTGCGTCCAGATGCAGCAGAGCTGCGTGACGCGCTGCCTCGTTGCGTCAGGTTGATGCTGCGGAGGAGCAAAGCTGTGCAGTCGGAGTCACTTCAGGTCAGAAAACAGTTCGAGGTTCGACTGAACTTTGGAGGACTCACAGAGTCCAGATGAAACTGGTTTAGAGTGGAAAGCAGGCGGCTGGTTGTGAAGACAAATACATTCAAATATCATGAGCAGAGTGTGAAGGCTGTCCAGGAAAATGTGGATTTCAATGTGGCCTTTGAGTGTGAGTGTGTGTGTGTGTGTGTGTGTGTGTGTGTGTGTGTGTGTGTGTGTGTGTGTGTGTGTGTGTGTGTGTGTGTGTGTGTGTGTGTGTTTGGGAGCAAGAGGAGAGGTATGGAACTCGGCTAAAAGGCAAACCCAGAGAGAAAACGGGGCCCTTTGCCCGGGTCTCGCTGCTCTGTCCTTACATTACCGCGATGTGTAAATAAATAAATCAGATCAGACTCTCGGCTTCGTTCAGAGGTTGGTGAGAGAGTCCCGCTGCTTTCCAAGGTCTGTTCTCGGAACAGAGTCGCCTCCGCTCATACGCACCTTCCTGATTCAGAGGAACTATAAAGTCTTCGACGGTGCAAAGCCCCGTTACCTAATCGCTACTGTACTGCTGGGTGACCTTTGACCTGCAGGCTGAAGCCAGGTTGTGAATAATTAGCCTGAAGAGGCGTATCATAACGTTATGATCGAAGGTCGGCGCTGTAACTGTAGTTCATCTGTCCTGGACGTCACCAGCTCAGCTGCTGCCTGCTCCCAGAGGAACGCCGCCACCCCAACGCCGCCCCAACGCCGCCCCAACGCCACCCCAACGCCGCCCCAACGCCGCCCCAACGCCACCCCAACGCCGCCCCAACGCCGCCCCAACGCCACTGTCTGAGGGAAACTGTAGGAACCAGCCCAGAGTCCAGAAGGACCACCACCAGCCCAGCAGCATGGAGGGGACCCAGGAATCCCTGAAGAACCTGAACGGGGCTGAAACCCGGAGCCGGTCTGCCTCTAATGAGCTCATCTTCTTTGTCAACGGAAAGAAGGTAAAAATAATCCGTTTTAGTGGAATCTGTGTGTTGGGTGAAATCCAGAAGCGTCATGTCGCTGCATGTTCACTGCTTAGACCATGACAGACACGAAACCGGCAGAAATGATCAGCACTCTTCTTCTGTGGTTTTATCTGCAGTAAAATGTGAGAAACAGGAGCTATAAATATATCAGTTACGCAGAGATTTGATGCTAAAAGCAGAAAAATGTGTATTAAATGGTTGGCAGGAAGTCATGAAACGTGTCAGAATGCAGAATGAACGTGAATACGAGAGCTTCAGAGTTCACACACACACACACTGTGCTGTCACGCTGTGTGTGGATAAAACACATTAACCTGCATTAGCATGATCTTTAACCGAATCGGGAGTTTATGACGAGAAAGGCTGAATAAATGCTAAATATAACCTGAACAGGAAAATGTGCAGCAGGAATGAACAGAAATAGTTTCTGCAGGTCGGAGGCGTCTTCATCTGTAAAACAGCTTCAATACGTTCAGTTTTATTGTTTGTCTCATTTTCCCGCCTTTTCTCGTGTCTAAATGTTGTTTTGTTTCCATTCTGCCAGATTGTCGAGAGGAACGCTGATCCTGAGACGACTTTACTGACGTATCTGAGGAGAAGATGTAAGATTTCAGAAACATATTCATGTGCTTTTAGCATGTTCCCTCTTTCATCACAACTTCTCTATAAACACATGAAGGGTCCCTGCCTTGGGATGTTGGGGGGGTCAACCCGCCGGTGGGGCGTCATCAGGCGGGACGACGCTGAAAGCTGCTGTTCAGATGAGTTTTGGGGAAAACTTTGGTTCTGTGTTGCTAAACGTCCGTCTCAGATCAGCTGATCAAAGTCCAGCGTTTTTACAGACTTTCTGCCAAGCTGGTCCAATCTGAGAGAAATAAATCGACGTTTACCAACAGCCTGTTACCAGGGCGACCCATCCTCCGGGAGGCGGTGTAGTCTCGCCAACGGGGACGGTGACCACGTCCAGGTTTTCACAGAGACGGACGTTTCTGGTCCACGACGAGAAGGAGACCACGTCCACGTGTCCACTTGGCACATGTTTTATATTCTTCCTGACACAACCGTCTTCATTTATCTGGGCTTTGGACCTCAGCAGTTCCTGGTCCAGAAAGTAAAAGTCCGGTCCGGCAGCTGGTCCAACCAGTCACCAAACCAGCTGGATTTAATGAGCAGAGTTTATTTTCCAGGTAAACGAGCCTGTTAGTGAAAACACCTGTTCTAAATGTACAGGTAGATCCAGAAACATGGCAGGACTTCTACTTTCTGGACCAGGACATTCCACCTCTGGTCCTCAGAGTACGGTGTCGGGCAGCGGGACTCGAACTGTCAGAAGACAAGCAGGTCCACCACTGAGCCACCACCATCATGTAGAGGATGAAAAACTATATTTCTATCATCCTTTTATCTGACCCTGATGCCCCCTGTCCACCTGTCCACCCGTCCACAGTGACGGGATGTCTTCCCTGTAAAAGTCTGAAAAACAGAAATAAAAGATAGAGGCAGTTGGGACGGTATGGTCCAGTTCGTCTCTGTATGGTGCAGGACCATATGGTGCGGGGCGGATCAACATGGGGCAGGAATATTCGATCCAGTGCAGGATGGTTCGGTATGGTTTGGTACAGTACAGAACCGTTTGGTATGGGTCAATGTGGGACGGGTCAGTGTGGGACAGGTCAGTGTGGGGCGGGTCAGTGTGGGACGGGTCAGTGTGGGACAGGTCAGTGTGGGACGGGTCAGTGTGGGACGGGTCAATGTGGGACGGGTCAGTGTGGGACGGGTCAGTGTGGGACGGGTCAGTGTGGGACGGGTCAGTGTGGGACGGGTCAATGTGGGACGGGTCAGTGTGGGGCGGGGTCTGTGTGGGACGGGTCAGTGTGGGACGGGTCAGTGTGGGACGGGTCAGTGTGGGACGGGGTCAGTGTGGGGCGGGTCAGTGTGGGGCGGGTCAGTGTGGGACGGGTCAGTGTGGGGCGGGTCAGTGTGGGGCGGGTCAGTGTGGGACGGGTCAGTGTGGGACGGGGTCAGTGTGGGGCGGGTCAGTGTGGGGCGGGTCAGTGTGGGGCGGGTCAGTGTGGGACGGGTCAGTGTGGGACGGGGTCAGTGTGGGGCGGGTCAGTGTGGGACGGGTCAGTGTGGGACGGGTCTGTGTGGGACGGGTCAGTGTGGGACGGGGTCAGTGTGGGGCGGGTCAGTGTGGGACGGGTCTGTGTGGGACGGGTCAGTGTGGGACGGGTCAGTGTGGGACGGGTCAGTGTGGGACGGGTCAGTGTGGGACGGGGTCAGTGTGGGGCGGGTCAGTGTGGGGCGGGTCAGTGTGGGACGGGTCTGTGTGGGGCGGGTCTGTGTGGGACGGGTCTGTGTGGGGCGGGTCAGTGTGGGACGGGTCTGGTACAGGACGGTTCAGGACTGGGAACTTTGACAAGTCTTGTTAAACTGTTGTTGCGGTGTTGAACCTCGTCCTGTAGCCGACTGAGATTGTTTGTGATGCTACTTTTATACCCAACCCTGACACCCTGCAGAACCACGTCCTGTCCTCGTTGCAGGCATCAGATTCAGACAACCTTGTTTGTTTTGTAGTGTGCGGAACTGAATTTAGATGAAGAATCAACAAATGATTGTTTTTATTGATGTTGTCCACAACGTCCCGCAGGATTAGACTTGTGCTTGTAGAAAGACGGCGTGGAACAGATGAAGTAAAGCAAAGTGAACTCAAACTTCTAGGTAGATGTAAGCGTGTTGAACAGCTGTGTAATGGTAACAACATGTCTACAGACAGAAAAACTGAGAGGTTTTTTATTTCCCTTCTGGTTTTTTTCTTGGTTTTTGTGGACGAATCTGTTTCCGTAGATCTGCCGCTGAGTGGAGCGTTTACATGACGAACCAGGGGCGTGTAGCCGCACATGTCTGCTTAGCGTTTAGCTAATGAAGCCACGGCTGCCGTAGGAAGACACTGGCGCTTTATCCGAAGTGACTGAAAACATGAACTTTCCACAGCGGTGGAGCCAAGCTGATCCCGTAACCATGGTTACCTCCTTCTGTGGCTCTGAAACACAAGAAGATCAGACCTCAGCGTGGAGGTTTCCGAGAGCGAGACCGGTCTCTGTCAATCATTCAGAGGTTTCTCACTGTGTGTGTGTGTGTGTGTGTGTGTGTGTGTGTGTGTGTGTGTGTGTGTGTGTGTGTGGCCAGTGGGTTTAACAGGAACTAAACTGGGCTGTGCTGAAGGTGGATGTGGCGCTTGCACCGTCATGCTGTCCAGATACCACCCACACACCAAGCAGCTTCTGTATCCTTTCACCGTGTGTGTGTGTGTGTGTGTGTGTGTGTGCTGATGAAGCGTAGAGCTGCGGTCATGTGCTTCCATCTGACATCTCCTCAGACTGAAATGAATGAGTTCTGGTCTTTAACCCTGTCCGGTCATCACGCTGTCAACGCCTGCCTCGCCCCCCTCTGTGCCCTGCACCTGGTTGCCGTGACAACGGTGGAGGGAATCGGCAGCGTGGCCGGGAAGCTGCACCCCGTTCAGGTAAAAACTTCGGAACAGTCCCGGTTTGTGGATAGACGTGTCCTGACGAGGCTTTGGCATGCAGGAGCGCATCGCCATGTCCCACGGCTCGCAGTGTGGCTTCTGCACCCCGGGGATCGTCATGTCCATGTACGCACTGCTGAGAAACAACCCCAAGCCCACCATGGCCGAGGTGGAGGAGGCCTTCCAGGGTAAGTGAGCCGGACTCGACTCAGCCAGTCAGAGCTACATTTACAACGGCGTGGTTTTCTGCAGGAAATCTGTGCCGCTGCACCGGATACAGACCCATCCTGGAGGGGTACAAGACCTTCACCGTGGTGAGGAGCCCCCACACGTCCAGTCGGCTTCAGGAGCAACCTCATGCTTCGTTGTGATTAACTGTGTTTGCTCCTCCAGGAGGGCGGCTGCTGCGGAGGCAGAGGGCGGGAAAACGGCTGCTGTATGACCAACGGGAGCAGAGCCGCTGATGGTTTAGAGGAGGTCGTGGATGTGAGCATATCTGCCTATCCAGACCTTTAACTTCACATTTACTGGCTTTAAATTCTGCTTGTGTTGAACAGGAAGCCGGACGGCTCTTCAACACAGCCGACTTTGCGCCTTACGACCCCACGCAGGAAGTCATCTTCCCCCCTGAGCTCATGGTAAATACGCCGTAACAACGCTACGTACCATGAAGGCATTGTTTATTAGCACCATATAGGAGAAAGACAGCAGTCAGGTTTACATGGAGACTTCTCCCCATTCAGCTTGAAATCATCCTGATTTCTGAGCAGCTGTTTCCATGGGAACTAATCTATTCCGGTCTGGTGTGTAGATGCGCTGACATTTAACCAGAATGATCCTGTCTGATGTGCAGAAAGGTGTTTACATCCCAGGATTAATCGCAGATGGTCTACAGAGTGATGTCAACAGTTGTGGTGTTTGAAGGACTTTCAGGCAGCAGCTTGATACTCGTGTTCTTCTTCTGCTGCAAACAACGAAGAGAAAAACGTGTCGGAATCTCCCGTTCCACCTCATCATGATGAGAATCTCCCGTTCCACCTCATCATGATGAGAATCTCCCGTTCCACCTCATCACCATGAGAATCTCCCGTTCCACCTCATCATGATGAGAATCTCCCGTTCCACCTCATCATGATGAGAATCTCCCGTTCCACCTCATCACCATGAGAATCTCCCGTTCCACCTCATCACCATGAGAATCTCCCGTTCCACCTCATCATGATGAGAATCTCCCGTTCTACCTCATCACCATGAGAATCTCCCGTTCCACCTCATCACCATGAGAATCTCCTGTTCCACCTCATCACCATGAGAATCTCCCGTTCCACCTCATCATGATGAGAATCTCCCGTTCCACCTCATCATGATGAGAATCTCCCGTTCCACCTCATCATGATGAGAATCTCGCGTTCCACCTCATCACCATGAGAATCTCCCGTTCCACCTCATCATGATGAGAATCTCCCGTTCCACCTCATCACCATGAGAATCTCCCGTTCAGCCTCATCACCATGAGAATCTCCCGTTCCACCTCATCATGATGAGAATCTCCCGTTCCACCTCATCATGATGAGAATCTCCCGTTCCACCTCATCATGATGAGAATCTCGCGTTCCACCTCATCACCATGAGAATCTCCCGTTCCACCTCATCATGATGAGAATCTCCCGTTCCACCTCATCACCATGAGAATCTCCCGTTCAGCCTCATCATGATGAGAATCTCCCGTTCTGCCTCATCACCATGAAAATCTCCTGTTCCACCTCATCACCATGAGAATCTCCCGTTCCACCTCATCATGATGAGAATCTCCCGTTCCACCTCATCATGATGAGAATCTCCTGTTCCACCTCATCATGATGAGAATCTCCCGTTCCACCTCATCGTGATGAGAATCTCCCATTCCACCTCATCACCATGAGAATCTCCCGTTCCACCTCATCACCATGAGAATCTCCCGTTCCACCTCATCACCATGAGAATCTTCCGTTCCACCTCATCACCATGAGAATCTCCCGTTCCACCTCATCACCATGAGAATCTCCCGTTCCACCTCATCCCCATGAGAATCTCCCGTTCCACCTCATCACCATGAGAATCTCCCGTTCCACCTCATCATGATGAGAATCTCCCGTTCCACCTCATCACCATGAGAATCTCCCGTTCCACCTCATCACCATGAGAATCTTCCGTTCCACCTCATCACCATGACAATCTCCCGTTCCACCTCATCACCATGAGAATCTCCCGTTCCACCTCATCCCCATGAGAATCTCCCGTTCCACCTCATCACCATGAGAATCTCCCGTTCCACCTCATCATGATGAGAATCTCCCGTTCCACCTCATCACCATGAGAATCTCCCATTCCACCTCATCATGATGAGAATCTCCCGTTCCACCTCATCATGATGAGAATCTCCCATTCCACCTCATCACCATGAGAATCTCCCGTTCCACCTCATCACCATGAGAATCTTCCGTTCCACCTCATCACCATGAGAATCTCCCGTTCCACCTCATCATGATGAGAATCTCCCGTTCCACCTCATCATGATGAGAATCTCCCGTTCCACCTTATCACCATGAGAATCTCCCGTTCCACCTCATCACCATGAGAATCTCCCGTTCCACCTCATCACCATGAGAATCTCCCGTTCCACCTCATCACCATGAGAATCTCCCGTTCCACCTCATCCCCATGAGAATCTCCTGTTCCACCTCATCACCATGAGAATCTCCCGTTCCACCTCATCCCCATGAGAATCTCCTGTTCCACCTCATCACCATGAGAATCTCCCGTTCCACCTCATCATGATGAGAATCTCCCGTTCCACCTCATCATGATGAGAATCTCCCGTTCCACCTCATCATGATGAGAATCTCCCGTTCCACCTCATCACCATGAGAATCTCCCGTTCCACCTCATCACCATGAGAATCTTCCGTTCCACCTCATCACCATGAGAATCTCCCGTTCCACCTCATCATGATGAGAATCTCCCGTTCCACCTCATCATGATGAGAATCTCCCGTTCCACCTCATCATGATGAGAATCTCCCGTTCCACCTCATCACCATGAGAATCTCCCGTTCCACCTCATCACCATGAGAATCTTCCGTTCCACCTCATCACCATGAGAATCTCCCGTTCCACCTCATCACCATGAGAATCTTCCGTTCCACCTCATCACCATGAGAATCTCCCGTTCCACCTCATCATGATGAGAATCTCCCGTTCCACCTCATCATGATGAGAATCTCCCGTTCCACCTCATCACCATGAGAATCTCCCGTTCCACCTCATCACCATGAGAATCTCCCGTTCCACCTCATCACCATGAGAATCTCCCGTTCCACCTCATCACCATGAGAATCTCCCGTTCCACCTCATCCCCATGAGAATCTCCTGTTCCACCTCATCACCATGAGAATCTCCCGTTCCACCTCATCCCCATGAGAATCTCCTGTTCCACCTCATCACCATGAGAATCTCCCGTTCCACCTCATCATGATGAGAATCTCCCGTTCCACCTCATCATGATGAGAATCTCCCGTTCCACCTCATCATGATGAGAATCTCCCGTTCCACCTCATCATGATGAGAATCTCCCGTTCCACCTCATCATGATGAGAATCTCCCGTTCCACCTCATCATGATGAGAATCTCCCGTTCCACCTCATCACCATGAGAATCTCCCGTTCCACCTCATCACCATGAGAATCTTCCGTTCCACCTCATCACCATGAGAATCTCCCGTTCCACCTCATCATGATGAGAATCTCCCGTTCCACCTCATCACCATGAGAATCTCCCGTTCCACCTCATCACGATGAGAATCTCCCGTTCCACCTCATCATGATGAGAATCTCCCGTTCCACCACATCATGATGAGAATCTCCTGTTCCACCTCATCATGATGGGAATCTCCTGTTCCACCTCATCACCATGAGAATCTTCCGTTCCACCACATCATGATGAGAATCTCCCGTTCCATCTCATCATGATGAGAATCTCCCGTTCCACCTCATCACCATGAGAATCTCCTGTTCCACCTCATCCCCATGAGAATCTCCCGTTCCACCTCATCATGATGAGAATCTCCCGTTCCACCTCATCACCATAAGAATCTCCCGTTCCACCTCATCACCATGAGAATCTCCCGTTCCACCTCATCACCATGAGAATCTCCCGTTCCACCTCATCACCATGAGAATCTCCCGTTCCACCTCATCATGATTAGAATCTCCCGTTCCACCTCATCATGATGAGAATCTCCCGTTCCACCACATCATGATGAGAATCTCCTGTTCCACCTCATCATGATGGGAATCTCCTGTTCCACCTCATCACCATGAGAATCTCCCGTTCCACCTCATCATGATGAGAATCTCCCGTTCCATCTCATCATGATGAGAATCTCCCGTTCCACCTCATCACCATGAGAATCTCCTGTTCCACCTCATCCCCATGAGAATCTCCCGTTCCACCTCATCATGATGACAATCTCCCGTTCCACCTCATCACCATGAGAATCTCCCGTTCCACCTCATCACCATGAGAATCTCCCGTTCCACCTCATCACCATGAGAATCTCCCGTTCCACTTCATCACCATGAGAATCTCCCGTTCCACCTCATCACCATGAGAATCTCCCGTTCCACCTCATCATGATGAGAATCTCCTGTTCCACCTCATCATGATGAGAATCTCCCGTTCCACCTCATCACCATGAGAATCTCCCGTTCCACCTCATCATGATGAGAATCTCCCGTTCCACCTCATCACCATGAGAATTTCCCGTTCCACCTCATCACCATGAGAATCTCTCGTTCCACCTCATCACCATGAGAATCTCCCGTTCCACCACATCCCAAAGCTGCTCTGCTGGATGTAGATCTGGTGACTGTGGAGCCGTTGGAGGACAGTGAACTCATCGTCATGGTGGAGATGATGTGAGCTTTGTGACATGGTGCATCATCCTGCTGGAAGTTTCCATCAGAAGATGCTACACTGTGCTCAGAAAGGGATGGACATGCTCAGCAGGAATACTTTTAAAGCAACTCTCCACCACCACAACCGTTACACTACCAGCAGCAGCTTGAAGTGTTGCTTTGAGGCAAGATGGAGGCATGTTTTCATGATGTTTTCCACCATCTGCTTCAAGTCTGTTTACAGATGATGTTCTGCAAATTTTGGTTGAAACTAGTGCTTTTCTATCATCTTTCTATCATCTCCAGCCAGTCTGTCTATTCTCCTCTGACATAAACCAGACGTTCTGGTCCAGACAAACTGCTAAATGGATATTTTCTCGTATTCAGACCTTCTGAATAAGATGATCTTTAATGTTCTGATGCTCAGTTTGGACTTCAGCAAGTCGTCTTGACCATGTCTGCATAACTAAATGCATTGTATTGCTGTCATATGATTGGCTGTTTAATGAACAGGTAGACCTTACAAAGCAGGTGATAGATATAAGCCCCCTTTTCTTTCGCTGTGTATAAATCATTGGCATGCCTCCACTAGAGTAGCAGGACGGTATGAGATTTCACAGTTAATGTAAAGCTCTCACCAAGTTAAACATCAAACACTCGTAAAGAGCAGGCATGCAGCAATCTGTCCAGAGTTTCATGCGTGTTGTAAATAATTCTATAGAGCTACTCTGGTTGTTTTTCCAACAAGGTGTTTTCAGAAAAATTCCAAGAAAATGTTGCATTAATGTCAATTCATGTGAAACTGAGATTCTTATCAGTGAAAATGGTTTAATTTTCCTCCTTTTCTCACCTCCTTTTCCCCTTTTTCTCCTTCTGTCTCCACCTGTAGAATCTGTCTAAAGGTCAGGCGTCACGTTCGCTGTGTTTCCATGGTGAACGGGCGACGTGGCTGCAGCCTGACAGCCTGGATGAATTTCTGCATCTGAAGTGGAAACACCCAGCTGCCCGAGTGGTGGTGGGAAACACTGAAGTGGGTCAGTTCTGTTTCTCCTAAAACACATGGAACAAGCGTGGACTCATTCACTCAGTCTGTGTGTGTGCAGGGATTGAAGTGAAGTTTAAGAACATGGTTTACCCGGTCATCCTGGCTCCAGCCTTCATCCCCGAGCTGAACGCTGTGACTCACACTGAGGATGGTCAGAATCACTCTCACCAACACCACCGCTGCAATAAACAAACCAAAACAGACAGATCTGACAAAAACAAAAGATTTAACACAAATATTTCAGAATATTTCTACACTATAAGGCGCGACCCAAGTCTCCTTTGCCTTCAGGTATTACATTTGGTGCAGTGTGCACTCTCAGCCACATGGGGGCGGTGTTGAGACAGGCAGTGGAGACCCTTCCTCCTCACCAGACTGAAGTCTTCCGTGCCATCCTGGAGCAGCTGCGATGGTTTGCAGGACTGCAGATCCGTAATGTAGCAGTGAGTTTAAAAGGCTGATCTCAGAACCATTAAACAGGAATAAAAGATGCTTGCAAATGTCTGGTACGTCATCTGAGGAGTTGAGGGTTGAGTTGGGTTTTTCCAACAAAAGCAAAGATTGTGACTAGTTCGAGGACCTCAGGGGAGGAGGAAAATGGGAACTTTACCAAACAAGTAAAATTTTATTCTAAATAGAACATAAACAACACGTCAGTAGTCGTGAATAAACACATTTAGCTTCATCTAATAGAGAGAAACAGATTTTTGGTATCAGAAACACTTCATATTCCTTATTTATGGGGATTCAGATGGTTTTCCAGGCTTACATTTAGATGATGAGCCATCAAACAATTAGCTGTGTCATCCCATCTGACCTTCTAGTCCACTCCTTACCAGTGAACTATAATGGGATAAATTAGTACTCACATAAAAAGTAAGTTCTTCTACTTAGTAAAATAAAAAAAGTAGCATCAGTCCATCTTCAGTCTTTTACTATTTCATGAAAAATATGAACCGTTTGTGAATCTGGAAAAAGTTGGAACAGGAGCAACAAAAGGCTGGAAAAGTAACATCTGGAGGATCTTTGATAAATAATTAGGTTAATTATCAACAGGTCAGTAACATGAAGTACAACGGGAGCATTTCAGAGTCTATCTCATGTAAAGATTGACAGAGCTTCAGCAATCTGAGACAAACTGGGCGTAAACAACATGGAACAATTTAAGAAAAATTGTAAAGACTTAGAACTTCAACTATCTACAGTAAATATTATCATCAAAAGATGCAGAGAATCAGGTGGAATCTCTGTACACAAGGAGAAGGCCAAAGGTCAAAACTAGATGTCCTCTGTTGCTTGATTTCTGTTTTCATGATGCTCCAGCATGAAAGCAAAAATCCAGCAACCAAGATCTAGGACTGCAGAGCAGCTAGAATCCTGAATCAGCCCAGAAAAGGACAACATTCCTGTTCTCAACCTCCAGAATCTGGTCACGTTCTATGCTACACATCACCATCGAACTACTTTTTACACACGCTAACAGCTGCTAACTATGCTACATATCACCCTGTAACTTCTTTTTACATACACTAAAAGCTTCTAACAATGCAGCTTGGAATTACACATGCTAAAAGCTGCTAATGATGCTAAACATCACCCTGGAAGTACTTTTTACACACCCTAACAGCTGCTAACAATGCTAATTATCACCCTGTAACTTCTTTTTATATACGCTAACAGCTGCTAACAATGCTAAACATCACCTTGGAATTATACATGCTAAAAGCTGCTAATGATGCTAAACATTACTGTGTAACAACTTTTTAAACACGTTCACAGATGCCAACAATGCTAAACATCACCCTGTAACTCCTTTTTACACACGCTAACAGATGCTAACAATGCCAAACATAACCCTCAAACTACTATTTACATATATGTTTTGCTCCCATCAGATTCACAATCAGCTCATGTTTTTCATCAAATGAGTAAATTTCTCATATTTTGAGAATGAAATATGGGTTTATTAGATGTTTAAATAATTAAAATCTTTTTCTTCTTTTTACATTTTCCACAGCGTCCCATCTTTTTAGGACTTGTAAAGACAGAGATGTATAGAACTAGTATAGATTAGATGAATGAACCTGACACAGTCTCCAAAAACAGAAACCTGAAGGTGACCAAGGAATGTATTCACTCTTATTTGATAATCTTATTGTGTAACACTGGAGCCTAAGCCTGTGGCTCATTACTATGAATTTTATGATTGAATTTAGCCTTTTAATGTGAAAACCTCCTAAAAGACAGAGTCAGATGTTGTACTCAGGGCTGGGAGAGGGAATATTACTGAAGAGGTACATTGGTACTCTGATCTAGTTCAGCTCAGATTTGGTGACCATTATAAGACTTCCTCATGATAACATTAAGTTCTATTTGTATAATTAGTTATTGTTGTGTTTTCAGGCTGTGGGTGGAAACATCATGACTGCCAGTCCCATATCAGACCTCAACCCTGTCTTTCTGGCCGCAGGCTGCAAACTCACTCTGATGGACAAGGGTACGTCTCTTCATTCAGAATTTAGCTACAAGTCTGCATGTCTGAATGTTACGTCATGATACAGTCTGGAGCTCAAAGCACACAGCTGTGGCGTGTTTATTTACAGGTGTAATCTAAAGTCTAAAGTCCAAACTGTGAGTCAGTCAAGGTGTGTGTTATGTGTGTTAAAGCACAGCTGCTGCTGAAAGTTGTTAATATGACAGAATTTTCAGCTCTTATTTTCAGGTCTTTGTTTCCTGAATGTGTTTTTTTTCACCAACACATGACCTTTGACCTCTCGGTCCATCAGATGGCAGTCGCGTGGTTCAGATGGATGAAGGTTTCTTCACGGGTTACAGGAAGACGCTTCTGCGACCCCAAGAGATCCTGCTCTCCATACACATCCCTTACAGCAAGAAGGTAGGTCAAGCATCACCCCGGCAACGGTTGCCAGCGACCAGTTTACTACAGCGAATCACATCTAAATACTGGTCAATCATCTGACCTACAACCCCAGTGAATAATCGAAAAGCCCAGCCTGTGACCTAGCAACCACCATCAACGTGTTTTATGTTATTAACTCATCGTTACACCTAGCAACCGGCATGAATAAACACAAAGCAACCACTAGAGCTGTATTTATCATTTAGCAACCTTTGTCAGTCACCAGGTTGTTTCATTAATTTGCCGTTAAATGTGGCAGCCACGACCGGTGATCTCCAAAACCCCACCTGTCTCATAGCAACCATTGACAAACATGTAGGCTTCACATGTAGAATCCATTGTCAGTTTTGTGGCACCTTGCTATGTTTTCTGAATGCTGAGACACTTCGGAAAAGCTCAGCAGCGACAACACCCACTGTCTCTTATTGATGCAGATCAGCAGTGTCTGGGAGTCACCTAGCAACGCCGCTAACTCCATTTTCCTTCCCCAGACTCAGTTTTTCTCCGCCTTCAAACAGTCTCCTCGTCGTGAGGATGACATCAGCATCGTTACGGCGGCGATGAGTGTCACCTTCACTCCTGGGACAGATATCGTCGCAGACTTAAGGTTGAGTTACGGTGGCATGGCAGTGACTACGGTGATGGCCAAGAAGACGGCGAGCAGACTGCTGGGACGGTAATGACTGGGGTTAGGATGAAAGGACAGAAGCAGGGGAGAATGTAGTGTAACTGTGGGTTCATGCAGGTCATGGGGGGAGGAGCTTCTGCAGGAGGCTTGCTCTTCATTGGCTGAGGAGATGACCCTTGACCCCTCGGCACCGGGCGGCATGGTGACGTACCGGCAAACACTGACCCTCAGTCTCTTCTACAAGTTCTACCTGACGGTATTGCAGAAGCTCAGACTGCAGGTTTGTGTTTCCTGTTTCATCTGAACTAAACCTGATTGATCATCGATGGGGAAAAACCAGACTTGTTTGTCCTACAGGGGGTGAATGTGCCGGAGGTTACCTCTCAGTGTGCGAGCGCCACAGAAATTTACCATCCAGAGACGCCATCCAGCATTCAGATCTACCAGGTACGGAAGACGTGGCTCCTGTAAGGCAGGAAACAATCCACCTGACCATCCAGGTTAATTCTTCGCTCCTCTTCTAGGCGGTGCCAGAAGGGCAGAACCAGGACGATGTGGTGGGTCGTCCCATGATGCACCTGTCAGCCATGAAGCAGGCCACAGGGGAGGCAGTTTACTGCGACGACGTGCCGCTGTATGAGAACGAGCTCTACCTGGCTGTCATCACAAGCACCAAAGCCCATGCTCGAATACTGTAAGACCTGCGCTGCACACACCTGTATCACATCCGCCACAGCTGACTGGTCTCACCTGGTGTGTGTGTTCTGCAGGTCTGTGGATATATCAGCTGCTGAGCGCATGCCCGGCGTTGTCTGCTGCTTGTTCGCTAACGATATCCCGGGAAGTAACAACAGCGGAGTCAAACAGGACCAGAGCATCCTAGCAGATGGAAAGGTGTCCTTTTTAGTCCAGCCAGTCAGGTATCTCTGTGTGATTCAGAACTGATGGTGATGGGGCTTGTCCTTTGTGCAGGTGACCTGTGTGGGTCATATCATTGGTGCCGTAGTTGCCGACACTCAGCTTCATGCTCAGAGAGCTGCCAAAGCTGTGAGGATCCAGTATGAAGAGCTGAAACCAATCATCACCATCCAGGTGATGCAATAAAGGCCTGAACAGCCGCAAACTAGTTGGAGCCGGTTAATCCCTGACAGATACTTACATTCCATTGGTTTGATTGGCAGGAGGCCATTGCTGCTCAATCCTTCTACCAGCCAATCAGAACCATCCAGAGCGGAGACCTGGAGGCAGGGTTTAAACTGGCTGACCACATCCTGGAGGGTAGGACCATCTCCACGTATCAGAATCCCTTCTGATGCAAATGATCAGGTAGTAATTACTTCTGGTCGGTCATTCAGGTGCGATGCATATAGGAGGTCAGGAGCATTTCTACCTGGAGACAAACGTAACTCTGGCTGCTCCCAGAGGAGAAGATGGTGAGATGGAGCTCTTTGTTTCCACTCAATCCACGGCTGATACGCAGGTAAAAACACTACACATGCACATTACTGTAAGTATGTCGCAGTATAAAGAATTTCTGTTCCGTTCAGTCTCAGGTGGCGAGGGCTCTGGGTGTCCCGGCTAACAGGGTGGTTGTTCGGGTAAAGAGGATGGGAGGAGGTTTCGGAGGGAAGGAAAGTCGGTCCACTTTGTTGTCTACTGTGGTCGCCGTGGCAGCAAACAAGTATGTGAATGAGTTATGTTCTTTAAACCTCTAATCTGTAAAAAGTATAACGGCAACATAACATATTTGTGTTTCAGGCTAAAGAGGCCCATCAGGTGTATGCTGGACAGAGACGAGGACATGCTGATAACTGGAGGAAGACATCCCTTCTATGGGAAATACAAGGTAAGATGGCTCCTTCTGCTGGAACTAAGCAGCAGCGTCTCCTGATGAATGCTCTTCTTTGTCAACTGGTTGAGGTTTCACCTCTCTTACGGTCTCCTGCTGCAGGTTGGTTTTCTAAACACTGGTAAGATTGTGGCCCTGGACGTCTCATATTACAGTAATGCTGGAAACTCCATGGACCTCTCTCTTGCAGTGAGTATCATGATACAACCATGATTCTCCTTTGTGGTGTTACACCGTACGCTGATGATGCTTTGTTGTCACACATGTGCTCGTCCAGATCGTGGAGCGTGCTCTGTTTCACATGGAGAACTCATACAAAGTGCCAAATGTTCGCGGTCAAGGCTTCTTCTGCCGCACCAACCTGCCATCAAACACCGCCTTCAGAGGCTTTGGAGGGCCTCAAGGCATGATGGTAGCAGAGAGTTGGATTACCGACGTTGCTCAGAGCCTCGGCCGCTCCACTGAGGAGGTTTGTTAGCAACAAAAGTTGTAAACTGTTGAACCCAGTCGGATGAGCAGCAGCCAACCAGTGACTCTGTGCTCAGGTGCGTCGGTTGAACCTGTACATGGAGGGTGACTCTACACCCTACAACCAGGTCCTGCATGGGCTCACCTTGGACCGCTGCTGGGATGAATGTCTGTCACGATCGGGTTACGAACAACGCAGAGCTGCTGTTGACCTCTACAACAGGTGAAACAACCAGACTAAAGTTTCTGAGCAGGTGTTGCTGCAGTTTGTAGTTTTGGATGGGTCAACTATAAAGTTAAATTAATATATTTTCCCAGAGAGAAATTTTATGTGATGATGTGCCGTTGTCAGGTCCTAGCTCTTCATATGTAATATGGGCTGATTTAAAGTCCTAAATGGATTCGTGAAAAGGAAACAAAATTCATGCTCAGAGAGTTTTTAACTCACCTGGACCTAGAGATGGGAGATATTAAAAGTTTTATATGTGATATATATGATACCATTGTAGCGCTTTTTCAACTATACTGATTTGGATATAAAGAAATTATTGCTCCTCAAAGGAGTGTATGTATAGTTTACATTATGTCTCGAAAAGACACTATGAAACATAAATAAAACCTAAAAATATCAATACTTGGACAAAAAATTAAAGGCTTCTAAAACAATAATAAACTATAATGGTGGATAAATTAAGCATAAACAATATTAAAACTATAGATTAATAAAAGATGATTTACATTTATAAAATGTCATGATCTGGCTCAGAAGCTATAAGTAGCGGTATGCAGCAGAGTAACAACCAGAAAGAAAACATAACTTATTAAACATCACAACATGCCCAATAAAACCAAAAGGAGAGGGACAGCAGGAAGGGAGGAAGAAAGGGGACCATCAGGCTACAGTTATGGCATGGAGGACTGGCCAGGTGCTCCTCGTTGGCTCCACCCGCATCTCTGAAAAGGAAAAACACATCAAGTAAAAGGTGTGGGGAAGGGAAAAACAAACCAAACCAACCCCATGGGGCTGTCACAAAAATTTAACATAAAACAACGTATATAATCTGGCACTTTGTCTGCAAGTTCTAATAATTCACACAAGACTGTAAAATGACCTCTCCCAAAAAAATAAATAAAACTGCAATGCATTCACCTCATAAACAGAGTAAATACCAACCTACATATGTAAGGTGAAAATGAACTGACAGGATGATGAACTCTTTGTCTTCTCCTCAGACAAAATCAATGGACCAAACGAGGACTTGCTGTCGTCCCCACCAAGTTTGGCATTAGCTTCACGGCCACCTTCCTCAACCAGGTCTGGTCCAACAACCCATGAGCTTATTAAAGTCCAGGAAGTTTTTTACTTAGAATGAAGAGATTTTGATAGAAATATATTTGACATAAAATTTGCTTTATCTCCAGGCTGGTGCTCTGGCTCACATCTACACTGACGGCTCTGTGTTGTTGACTCACGGAGGGACTGAGATGGGACAGGGACTCCACACCAAGATGGTCCAGGTACGGGACAAATTTCTACATGTTGTTTATTTTCCAGTTGTGAAAGAGGTATTTGCAGTTGTTGATTTTAGTTAAAAAAGGCAGAAACATGACATTCCTGTGGCCGGCATACATTCAGCCATAAGATTTAGAGCTTTAGAAAAGAAAATATACATAAAAATGAGATCATTTGGATTTCTAAATAAAATTCCGCTTCCTGTTTCTGTTTTGTTGTTGTGGGAACTATATTTAATATTGAGGAAAAACAACTTGGCTCTCATTAAGACATATATATGATCAAATGTGGAAAACCTGAAATGGTAAAAAACAAAGAAAAGACTCTAAACCCTGTTAAGTTTGCTGAGTCAAACTGACATGAATAAACCTGTAAATAAATCCAACATACGGGCATATCAGTGGGTAAATTTATGGAGAGAAGCTTAATTTTATTTCCATGTAGAAAACTGCATCATCAGCATACACATTGAATTTCATGTTAACCTTTTCCAGGTTGCCAGCAGGGTTCTGGGAATCCCCTGTTCAAAGATCCACATCACAGAGACCAGCACCAACACGGTGCCCAACGCCAGCCCAACAGCAGCCTCCGCTTCCTCCGACCTCAACGGAGCAGCTGTCCAGAATGCCTGTGAAACCCTGCTGAAGCGCCTAGAACCATACAAAACCAAGAACCCCAAAGGATCATGGGAGGACTGGGTGAGTTGGTTTAACAACATTAGCTGGAACCAAGCAGCAACTTCAGTTGAACAAAAGTGAAACTTATGCAGAAGTGCCAAAAAATGCAGTTCCCCCTTCATCCACTCGGGGCTCCAAAACAGAGCAAATCCCCATAGACTCCCATGTTAAAAAGACAAACTTCAGAGAAGAAATGAACATGTTTACAGCAGAAATAAACATGTTTACAGCAGAAATTAACGTAGATTTTAGATTTAATAGGCCTGGGTTACCTTCCTGACAATCGTGGAATCTTTTTTATCATTTGTTTAGATGTAATTTAATCTCAAAATTCTGCATAACTGGGGGCGTGTCCAGTTGATTGACAGATACCCAAAATCCCACTGCAAGAAGCCAGAATGTAGCTGGTTACCATCATGACTTAGCTTTAGCCCACCTACCTCCACTAGCTGCTTATCTTCCGCTAGCTCCAGCTGTGAACAGTTAGCTGATGGCTACAGGCAGGTCAGAGCTTGATCGATGTCAATCATCCACCCCCACGCTCACAGCCTCCCTCTCAGCTCTACTTCTTTGCCCATTTTTTAAATTTCTGGGATCAACGGTGTGCTGGACGTTGCCAAGATGGCAACGGTGAAAACCTCCTACTAAGTTTCAACTCAGAATCTCAGAAACCTATGGGTGACATTACAGAAGTTCTCTTATACCATAAAATATGATGTTTGAACACTGTTTATGTACATGTAATATAAGTACATTATGTAATATAAGTTTTAATTGACTTTGATTTATGTTTTCACTGACGTTCCTGCTTTGAAGGGTTGTAATTGTTCCTATTTATGCTCTATAGGTAAAGGCAGCATACTTCGACAGAGTCAACCTCAGTGCAAATGGCTTTTACAAGTAAGTTTAATGTACGACTCTGCTGATCTTCATATAAAAGCAAATGGAGGATGTTTAACAGGTTTCTTGTGCCTCACCAGGACTCCAGATATTGGTTACAGTTTTGATACAAACTCCGGCAGAGTGTTCAACTACTACAGCTATGGGGTATCCTGTTCAGAGGTGGAGATCGACTGTCTGACTGGGGCCCACAAGGTCTGCACAAAATGAAACCAGAGATGTGGTGAAAACAGAAAAAAAGTTCTTTAGTTTTTTTTTTTTTTACCTTAAAGTCAAAATTTTGAGAAAGGTGCTCCACAAGGATCGGTATTAAGTCCCCTGGTATATTTGTTACGCATACAATTTGTATGAGCTTTACAACAACTTGGGCTAAAGTTCCATTGCACCTGCTTCAATGTTTTACTTTTCTACAACCCTCTTTAAACATGATTTTTGTATTATAAACATACTATACCACACTGAAACTGTGACTGACATAAAAACTGTGTGAAAATCAATGTTTCCCCTGCCATAAAGTATTCAGACAAGTTTTGTTTTGTGCTGCAGAACTTGAGCACCACAATAGTGATGGACGTTGGCCACAGCCTCAACCCAGCAATTGACATTGGACAGGTGAGCCAGCTGTGACAGTTATAAACAGGAAACAGTTTGGAGCTTTAGTATCACCTTTCACCCCCTCAGATCTAAAGTACTTCTGTTTTTCGTAGGTGGAGGGGGCTTTCATGCAAGGTCTGGGCCTTTTCACCCTGGAGGAGCTCCATTATTCACCCCAGGGTGTCCTCCTTACTCGGGGTCCTGGTTCCTACAAGATCCCAGCTTTCGGGGACATTCCCACTCAGCTCACCGTCTCACTACTTCGTGATGCCCCCAACGACAAGGCCATCTTTGCCTCTAAGGTAACCTGGTTGGCTCGCAGGCATCAGTGTAAGCATCATAGCTCATGAACCAAGAAAGACTGGAAGGTTTTCTCCTCACCAGGCTGTGGGTGAACCTCCTCTCTTCCTGGCATCGTCTGTGTTCTACGCCATTAAGGATGCCATCAGCGCTGCCCGAGCAGAGTCCGGCATCACAGGACCATTCAGGCTGGACAGTCCCGCCTCTGCTGAAAGGATCCGCAATGCCTGCACCGACCGTTTTACCAAACTGGTAGGTAGACTGCAGTGTTTGTAGGGTCCATTTTCACAGAGAAAACAATCCTCCTAACCCAACAGCTTGTTGGGATTCATTATGCTCTTTAAAGAGGCACTTGGCTTTGGAAACTTTGGAAACCCATTCACTGAAACCCGTTGCAGCTGCTGCTTGCTAGGAGACGATATTCCCCAAAACAATCGCTGATCAGAAAGAAAGAAAACCATCTTGCTCATTGATTGGCCAGGACTGAAAATGGTTTGTTCACCACAAGTAAACAATGCAACAACAATAGATT
>NC_136633.1:6048788-6053788 GCF_933228915.1 Telmatherina bonti
TTTACAGCAGAAATAAACATGTTTACAGCAGGAATAAACATTTTCACAGCAGAAATAAACATGTTTACAGCAGAAATAAACATGTTTACAGCAGGAATAAACATTTTCACAGCAGAAATAAACATGTTTACAGCCTGGTACAAAACATTTTAGGTTTAATAGGTCAGGTTTACCTTCATGACAACTGTTGGGGGAGTGAATTTTTTTCTAACTCGCCCGTTTAAAAGTAATTTAATCTCAAAATTCGGCATATTTAGGGGCGTGTCCTTTTGATTGACAGGTACCCGATCTCCCGCTTCAAGTCAGAAGAACGTAGAACAACCGCGGTTTTTAGCCGGTTAACAATGTGACTTAGCTTTAGCCCGCTTACCTCCGTTAGCTGGTTAGCTCCTGTTATCTCCGGGTTAGCTCGGTTAGCTCTTAGCTACAGAAAGCTCGGAGTTCGCTCGATGTCAATCATCCACCATGACGCTCACAGCCCCCCTCTCAGCTCCACCTCTCTGCCCATATTTGTATTTTCCGGGCGAGACGACACGCATGCCCCTGCCAAGATTGTGATGGTAGGAACCGCCCACCGAACTTCAATTCAGCTCTTCAGAAACCTACGGGTGACGTCACAGAGGCTCCGCCTATCTTTTATGTACAGTTTATGGTTGCAAGGCAGCTGGAAACCAAACAGGCAGACCAACGTCAGGTCAGAGCAACATGACTGAAAGCATGAAGAGGACAGAAACTGGAGAATCCGTCACTAACAGGGTGCAGAGAAGACGAAGAGAAGAAGTGGATGATGACTGGATGAATGTGATGATTCATCCGTCTGACGGGACAAAGACGTGATGCTGGAACTTTCCTTCTGATCTGATGAAACAGAAAGATGAGTGTGTGAAGAGCAGCAGCAGTTTCCTCCATCGCTGATGTCAGGTAGACGACCGGGGAGATGGAGGTCCCACCTCTGTAGCATGTTTAAGTGGACTCGGACATTTTGGACACTTTTCTCATTCCATAGGTTTAAAGAAGTGGTGATGCTTGGGTTACATGACACTGTTAACATGACAGGGTGAGAAGCACAAAGAACAAAAGTGAAAAAACAAGTATTTGGTTTGTAAAAATACAAATAAACATGTGGAATGAAAGAAACTGTGTTGAAGAGAAGAGAACAAAAGATGTTTCATCTTGTAAAACCTTGTTATTCTACATGTAGGTTTCATTAAACAGTAAAGCTCCTGAATGTTGTATGTTTTGTTATTTGATTGATGGGTTATTTTTATGTACTATCTTACATCTTCCCCTACATTTTAAACCTAAAGTGTGAATGCTGCGTTCAGGTGTCAGAAGTAAAGACGTACCGTTTGCTGATTGGCTGACAGTTTAACACGTTGCCCCTCCTCCTCAGGTTACAGGTGTGGTCCTGCTGTCGGTGGGCTTATGGTGGAAGTTTATGCTGGGGCCCTACATGTTGCTGATCTCCAACGGCCCCTCCAACGCTCCCTACGTACTCTTAGGAACCGGTGGCGCCATCGTGCTGTTTGGACTGTTCGGCTGCTTTGCCACCTGCAGGGGGCGCCCCTGGATGCTCAAACTGGTGGGAGTTTGTTTGTTTCGTTAAAGCTAGCTTTAACGAAGTTTTAACTTCCTCATACGTTTATACTAACTTCTGTGTGTCAGGAGTGAAACATCAGGAACAGATCAGCTGTAAATGGACTTTACAGACATGAAGGAAGCGAGTTTCTCATGCCCACCTCTGGTCTCTCCACAGTATGCTGCGTTTCTGTCTCTGGTCTTCATGACCGAACTCATCGCAGGAATCTCTGGATTCGTCTTTCGCCATGAGGTCAAACACTTTTCAGACTTTTCAGGACACCTTAATCTAGGGGTGGGAAACGGGATAAAATAAATTAAATATCAGGATTTTTTGCTTCACAATTTTAAAATGGATTTTTTTTGTTAAGAAAATCTTTTTTTTTCTTTTTTCTTTTTCAAATCAATTAAAAATAATCCATTATAAATATTTTTGTCATTTTTATTGTTTTTATTGATCTTTTTACTTGTCTTCTTGGGCATTATAGCAGCAGAATGATGGTCTGGTTGCTGTGTTGTTTTTTCCTCATTGAAATTCGGAAAAATGACCACAAAAAACTTTTGTACATTTTTTTTGTTGTTGTGTTTTGTCTACAAAAATCAGCAATATCAAAGATTTGTGAGAATCGCAATTTAAATCAAATCATCACCCAAAAAATCAGAATCAAATCAAATCTGAGCAATCATCACAGCCCTACTTTAATCCAGCAGATCTGTTCACACTGACATCAAACTGAATGTTTTACAGTGTTTTCTGTGTGTTTTTAGATTAAAGGGACATTTTTCACGACGTACAGTGAAGCAGTGATGAAGTACGATGGACGCGATGACAGGAGTCTGGCTGTGGATGGCATCCAGCGCAGAGTAAGTAACGGGTTCTTCCTTATCAGTTCATCTCTAATTTTCACATATTCTGGACATAAACAGAGGACCTGAGGCATTTCGCAGAGATCGTCACACCACTTCTTTAATTTACACACCTACAGATCCAGCCATACGCCGATGATACCCTGGTTTATGTGTATAATTTTACAACACAACAGCAGCCTTTAAACTCTGTGCCATGTGGAAATATGATGTTTTCTGTGTGTCCCTGCAGCTACACTGCTGTGGAGTGTCTAACTACACCAGCTGGTTCAGCAGTGTGTATTTTCCTGTCAGCGGCGTTCCCGCTAGCTGCTGTGTTAGCTTCTCTGACTGCAGTGGGGCCGATCTGAAGAACGCAACTCTGGCTGCTCGAAAAGTCTTCAAAGAGGTCAGGAGAAAACACATACAGCTACGTTGTTGGCTCATCAGCACATCCTGGTCTGAAGAATGAAAATCCACAATATGACTTCACACAGAGAAGCTTATTTCTGTCTGACCTGGTGTATAACATATAAACATCCAAAGCAACATGTGTTTTTGAGACGCTGGGAAGAACCATCGAGCAAAAACAGCCTCAAACTGAGGGTCCTGCACCCCCTTCAGGGCATAAAGGCTGAAAGGTCAACAATACCAACAACATACAAAATATTAATCTGTGAAATTGTGGGTATTTTTCAACATATGAGGTTATTTGTCACGCCACACTTGTCAAGTGAAGGAATAACTATTATTAATTAGAGTTAATGAGCAGTGCTTTCTAAGCTTCCAACCAGGAACCATCCAACCGCTCTGCATCTACGGGTGGAAACTAAATCTTTCGAGAACGAATCAAACCAGTTTCTTAATGCGTGTGTTTAACAGAGGAATGCTTCATTCCAGGTGGATTGATCAAGATGATCAGGTGAGGTTAAAGTGACAAACATGGAGGAAACTTCTGGGTCATGTGACTTCGCAGGTGAAAACAAACTGAGACTTTTCTTTGGTCTGTTTTTATTCAGACCAAAACCTGGAAAAGAGATATCTATAACGTAAATTTTGCTTTTGGTCTGGAAAACAGGAAAATAAGTTGTTGTTTTTCTAAAGAAATCGGATCAGAATTGATTTAATAGAACAGAAACCTGGTTGCTGTGTCAGGGATGTTCCTGAAATGAGATTTTATTTTGTATCATTTTAAGCGTTAGTAAGAAGTATTTTGGTACTATGATTAGGTTATGATGTACACTTAAATGTATCAGATGTTATGTAATCTGGTTTCCATGGTCCATCTTCTCTCTCTGTCTCAGAGATGTAACAACACAAACAGAAAGCAGATTTTTTTTTCATTGGTAGTTTTTACTGAAGACCTGATCAATCACTCAGCCACCAGTATTCTCTGTGCAGCTGCGCCCCCAGCTGGTCTCTCCAAGTAGAGCTGCTTGTGAACCAAATACAGCTGTCAGAACAACAGTCAACATACAATAAACTTTTCTGAAGATGTTTCTTCAGCTTCAGCTTTGGTTTCTGTAAAGTTCATAAACAATTATGTTAAAAAGTCCCAAATAAGGTCTGGTTCTTACATGGATGGATGTGTGTGTGTGTGTGTGTGTGTGTGTGTGTGTGTGTGTGTGTGTGTGTGTGTGTGTGTGTGTGTGTGTGTGTGTGTGTGTGTGTGTGTATGTGTGTGCGTGCATCTACAGGGCTGTTATGAACTCGTGGTGTCCTTCATCGAAGGCAACATGGGAATCATCGCTGGAGTTACTTTTGGCATCGCCTTCTCTCAGGTACCAGACTCAGCGGGGTTCAGTTGGAGTTTAACATGTGGGGCTTCTCAGAGGGAGTTATCCCCAGAGCACCACCAGAACCAGTTTGCCCCAGCACAACACCAGACCAGTTATCTCCAGCTCACAACCAGAACCAGTTATCGCCAGCACACCACCAGAACCAGTTATCCCCAGCTCACCACCAGAACCAGTTTGCCCCAGCACACCACCAGACCAGTTATCTCCAGCTCACAACCAGAACCAGTTTGCCCCAGCACACCACCAGAACCAGTTATCCCCAGCTCACCACCAGAACCAGTTTGCCCCAGCACAACACCAGACCAGTTATCTCCAGCTCACAACCAGAACCAGTTATCGCCAGCACACCACCAGAACCAGTTATCCCCAGCTCACCACCAGAACCAGTTTGCCCCAGCACACCACCAGAACCAGTTATCCCCAGCTCACCACCAGAACCAGTTATCCCCAGCTCATCACCAGAACTAGTTATCCCCAGAACACCACCAGAACCAGTTATCCCCAGCTCACCACCAGAACCAGTTATCCCCAGAACACCACCAGAACCAGTTATCTCCAGCTCACAACCAAAACCAGTTATCCCCAGTACACAACCAGAACCAGTTATCCCCAGCACACCACCAGAACCAGTTTGCCCCAGCACACCACCAGAACCAGTTATCCCCAGTACACTACCAGAACCAGTTATCCCCAGCACACCACCAAAACCAGTTATCTCCAGCACACCACCAGAACCAGTTATCCTCACCACACCACCAGACCAGTTATCTCCAGCAC
>NC_136633.1:6056288-6074164 GCF_933228915.1 Telmatherina bonti
AGTCCAGCCCTTCAATCCCTGACAGAAACATACATCATCTGTTCCTGTTTCTTTAGTTCATGTAGAAATCAGACAGTCTGAGAGACAGAAAACAGGATTACAGCAGCAACAGGATGATTCCCAAAGAGCTGTTAGCTGCAACTCGGTATATCTCCGCACGGCGGCAGAAACTGGACACATGGAGGACAGAATGAGGAGGACTAAAACTGAATGTGTTCTGTCCCAGGTGATTGGGATGTCTTTGGCCTGCTGTTTGTCTCACTTCATCAACGCCAACCAGTACGAGATGGTGTGACAGGTGACTCATCCTCACTCTTCTTCATCACCTACGTTATATGGACTCGTAGTTTTCTGACCTCCATCTGCTCTTTTCTTTTCAGATGCATGTCACCATGGAAACCTACAGAAACATGTCCTGTTATCATTCCTCTTGTATTTATTTGAAGATTTGTTTCATTTATCCTGAAGCTGATTGGTTCTTTGTGGGCTTGAGGGACTTTTTACAGTTAACGTTTATGTTTTGATGAAAGCTCCAGATGAGCTGCTGATGGATCCTAACCCAGGGTTGTTCAGTGTTTTTTGTGCTGACTTTATTCAGAACATTGTGTACTCCAATGTGACTCTTGGGTTAAAAGATTTACTGGTTTTCTTGAGAAATAAATGTCCTAGTGGAAGTGCAGCTGTTTTGTTCTGATAAACCCAGTAAAAGAATGTTTCGTTCAACTCTAATTCATGTTTAGTTGTTATCTCCGGAGTCCATTTCATGACATTTATAGAAAATATATAAAGTCATGGCCTCGTGTTTGTTGTGTGTGGAGAATAATGATGAAACTGTGAGTTTATATACCATTCCCAGTGACGTCGCATTGTTTGCTTTGGGTAGCAAAAAGCTAGCTGCAGTTATCCATGACCGCTCATTTGCTGTTAATTCAGCATTTATGTGTTCTGGTCATTTTGTACAAAAGAAAAGTTCTTTTTGGTGCTCAAGACCAGAATTATTTTTTAGAATCCAAGTTTACAAACCCCCAAAATGGCCATCTGACAAAGATGTTGCCATCTTGTTTAGCTTACCACAGTTCATTTTACCGGAGCAGAGTTAGAAGCTTAAACTGATGGATGACTCTGTTATTTAGGAGTTGACGTTACAATACTGTGAGAAAACTTTGTTTTTCATTTCACTGCATGCTAGCAGAGACTTCCAGGTATCTGGTTTGACAGCAGCAACACATTTAGGCCGTCGTCCAGGGTCAGCAGGCAGTCTGAAAAATGAAATCCATCACTGGGAAGCCGATTAAAACATCCAAAGACACAAAACCAACGTACAATTATTTATTTCAACGTGAAAAGCTAGCTGTAGCAACTTAGCCGTTACCACTACACCTGCATATTTCATCTTTTGCCACATGACGTACAAGTCATGTGATCAGTAATGAAACCTGAGAATGATCCATAGATGCAGCACACGTTACATGGATCCTTTTGATTTCATTTCAAATTTTGTTTTACGGGTGAATTCTGAAAGATTGGTTCAGAAAACAGGAGACGTCAGAGTCCACACCTGAACCCCAGCAAGAATCTTTGGGATGTGGTGGAGAAGTCTTTAGCAGTCATCAGACTCTCCCATCATCAACACAAGATGTTGGAGACAATTTTTTTCTTTTTTGGAATGGGGAGTGTGTTATTTAATAATCATATTAGTTAGTTAGTCTAGCCTGCTGATTGCTGCGACAGACTCTATCTTCCTGCAACCAAGGCCGGATTATCCAATGGGCATTATGGGCACAGGCCCAGTGGCCCACGCTCACTTGGGGCCCATGTGGGGCCCATGTGGGGCAAACACCAGCTATCTGGGCATGTATTGCTACTGGTACCATTGGCTGAGAGATGTTAGAAATGAAGTTTCACGGTGTATCATTCCCACTTACATTTATATGTAAATCGCTTTGGATAAGAGTGTCTGCTAAATGACTGTATAATAGAATAGAATAGAATAGAATAGAATAGAATCACTTTTCACAATTTTGCAGTGGGGAAGGGGGCCCCTTAAACTTTCTGGGCCCATGGGCCTGTGTACTTTTAATCCAGCCCTGCCTGCGACCCTGAACTGAATCAAACAGTACAGAAAATGAATTATTGAATGTATTAGTTAATATTTGACAAACATGGTTTTCGTTTTAAGAAAAATAATAAAGAAGAAAAATTATAAAGTTAAAGTTTTATTTAAACTTATAATTAAGAGCTTTAAAAAATTTTCCTGATTTTTTTGTTTTTCATACTTACAATATCACTAAATTTAAACACATGTCTAATCACAAAGAAGGTAGAAAACGCAATTCTTTTACAAATTTTATCATTAAATATAAATTATTATTTGTGTTAAAAGTTTTCCATACCTGCGCCTTGAACGCTTCATACGGGTTAAATATAAATGTTAAATATCACGGCGGGTTAAATATAAATGTTAAATATATCACGGCTTCAGATTATCTTAAAACTATACGGATAAACTTAAATTAACTCAGGTTGTTCAAGAAAGAAAGAAAAAAGTGAATTTTTTTTTTTTTTTTTTTAAAATAAAAAAAAAATAAAATCAGAATAAAAAAAAAAAAAACCGTTTTCCAACGGCCCATGTGACGTTATCTGAATTGTGATTGGTTGTTATGGGCGTTCGCGGCTGTGATTGGCTGTGTCGCGAAGCTCCTCCCCGCAGCAGCAGCTCCGTTGTCTCAGCTTCCAGCCGCTTTCCAGTAAACCCGCTGTCTCTTCCCGCTGCTGATCATCCTTTCCGGACACATAAACACAGAAAACCGGCTTCTCCTTCTCTCCCAGACAGCAGCTGGAACTACGTACAGCTCACGGTAAGACCACCGGACTCCTCCCTGCCGAGGCCTCACTATTTGACAGGCGGATGCGTGACGGCGGTACCCGGAATGACCCGCCGCCATGCCGGTAGATCACCATGCAGATACCGCGGCTCCGGTAAAGCGGAGAATTTCCCTCCTAACCCCTGGTAATGGCGTCCAGTGGACACATAAAGACGACTAATGAATAAATTAACAGTTTGTGGCGGTAGGAAAGTAGCTCGATTGTTAGTTAATGTATTATTTAAAGAAGTCTAGTGACCCTGGTTCCATTATCGGACGCGGTTTCCGCACATTTCCTGGTGTCCTGCCGGCTGGTCATGTCCCAGATGTCTGCAGCTATAGTTGGTTCACACGCTCCTAGTTGTCCTTTAAATAGATAAAAATGCAGTCATGTCAGGTTAGCAGGTTGCATTTCTGTGCAGCTACACAGATTATTTACATTTTAAACGACATATTCCAACATAAAGGTGGTTGTCCGATAATGGATCCACATCATGCTTATTCATTTCCACTGAGCAGGACGAGCTTTAATGAAGTCGTTTTAACGCTTATCATCAACTTCTGCTGGTAGTTTCCGCCACTTTAGTGAACATTTAACCCTTTGCTTGGATGTTTCCATCCGGGGTAGTTTCATCCAGGGCTCGCAGCCAGCAGAAAGCATCCTGACTACAGCTAGTCGCGTTAGCCTGCTGATGCTAACCATTAAGATGGATGACTGAATAAAAAGTGTGTTTGTGGAGGTGTTGACAGCTGATTTAGGTCCTTTTCTGTCGTGCATCTCTTCCAGGTGGCTGTTGGAGATCCTGGGCTTGAGTCCGGCGACAGGCAACGCCTTCAACGCCGCCTCTGAAGCCAGAAACTAGCAAAGTGGTCCATGTGGGAGAGCTGAGGGCCTCTGGGGTCAGGAGCTAGTTAAGAGCTGGCCCAGGATCAGGCTGCAGCCTTGTGATAATCCTCTAAAGAGCATTACCAGGCTAAGTTTGGCCCAGGACTGTGACAGGCGGCCAACGGGACGTCATCTGCCCGCCATGATGCAGACGTCTGACTCCTACAACCAGAAGAACTCGCTCTTCAACGCCATGAACCGCTTCATCGGTGCCGTCAACAACATGGACCAGACGGTGATGGTGCCCAGCTTGCTACGGGACGTCCCGCTGGAGGATTGCGAGGATGTGACGACGGTGGCAAACGGGACCGCCAGCGCTGCCTCCAACGGCGCAGCCTACTTCCACCAGGATGGCGACATGTACAGCTCGTACGTCCTGCTCAAGTCCATCCGTAACGACATCGAGTGGGGCGTCCTGCAGGGTGAGGAGCGCTTCAAGGAGAAGGTGGGCAGGACGGAGATGTCGCGGGCGGAGGCAGAGGAGGACGACTTGGAGAAACAGTTCCACTTCCATCTCAGCGGGCTCCACGCGGTTCTGTCCAAGCTGACGCACAAGGCCAACACGCTCACGAACCGCTACAAGGAGGAGATCGGGTGTGGGAACTGAGCGCACAGCGTGACCACGTGGCGTTTCAGACCATTTCAGCTCATTTCGGTCATCACCAGTCCAATGCTAGCAAAACGTTTCCAGCGAGGCGCCACAGGAGGGTCAAACGCGCTTCGTCGTCAGGATTCTGGGTAAATTATTCCATACCTGCTGAGGATGCGGGTTTGATCCCTGAGGAACGCCACAGCAGCCCGAACCGAGATGCTACGGGACCATAAGTGTCCCTGAACGCAGCGTAAACACATCCCAGGTGTTCCTGCCGCTGATCTGCTCTGGTTTAGGACGGATTTGTGGTTAATGGGCTGAAATGTCAGAAACCCGGCGTGGATGGACTCCTGGATGGCGTCCGGCTCTGAGGACGCTGCTGGTGTCGGGCTCTTTGCACTACGGTTTCAGGGATTTTGTTTGTTTGTTTGTTTTTCTAACATCCTTCATTTCATGCTGCAAACTATGCAAACTGACTGAGCCTGGCTCAAACAGGAGTCCTCGGTTGTCATGGTGACAAAAAAAGTCAATTGTCTTAAACTGTTGTGAATGTCTTGTTTATGCCTGAGTTGTGGACCCGCCTCCCGCGTTGTGGACACGCCCATGATGTTGTGGACACGCCTCCCGGTCCGACCGGCGCCACTGAAATTCATCCATTCACAGTAAAGTTGTCAAACATCCGATTTTCTGTCATTTGTGCTGTGAAACGTTAACGTGGAGGTAGACGTGCTCGTCTTCTGCTCGCTGGAGGCTTCAGGCGGATCGCAGGAAGAAGACGGATCCGGGACTTGTGTGTGTGTGTGTGTTCCTCAGAGCTATGCATTTTTCTATTTATGTCCAGCTTGGCTATTAAAGGATTTGATGAGTGTCTCTGTTTGATCATCTCAAAGTCTTTTTTAGTTCTGGAGCAGATTATTTATTTTACTGAGGAAACTCCAGGAAAGTTGCCGCTCTAACGTGTGAAAACTCAGAGCCGAGATCTACAGATCTATGATCTTTGGATCTACAGATCTATGATCTTTGGATCTACAGATCTATGATCTACAGATCTATGGATCTCACACTAGTTGTCAGAACCGCTGCTGAACGTGGGGCGTGTTTTACTGTGGTCCAGAGAGGACGGCGTGGTTCTGGGTCCGGTTCGCATGTGACGGAGCTTCAGCCTGCATGTGTGGATGTTTCAGGAGGAACTGTGTTTACAGGGATTTCTGGAAGTTTCCAGACACCATGCACTGGTTCCCAGTAGAGAATCAGGTCTGGTTTGATGCGCTGCTGCCTCCTCAGGCAGAACCCAGTTTGACCTTCATACTGGTCCCCAGCATACAGAGATTCCTCCGGATTCTCCTCATTTAGACCAGCTCTGTCCATCTGAGAGACTCTGCCTCTCTGAAATGCTCCTTTTAGACCCGTCATGTTACTGAGCTGCTGCCAGGTAACCTCCTCCAGATGTTGCTTTTCCAGCATGTGTTGCTTCTGTTCCAGATGTTTACAGATTCCTACTTTCATCACATAAATGTTATTTCTCTTCTGCTGGGAGGGAAAGACCCGATGAGGTCCCAGTCCTGGTTTTATTTACCTTTATGTTACTGGAGATCCATGTTTATGATGGTTTAAACCAGGGGTGTCAAACTCCAGTCCTGGAAGACCAGTATCCAGCAGGTTGCTGTTGTTTCCCTGCCCCAACACAGTTGATTCAAACCAAATGGATCCAGCAGCTTCTTGTCAACCTAATTATGAGTTTGTGTCAGGCGTGTTGGAGCATGGAGACAACAAAAACCTGCAGGATACCGACCCTCCAGGACCTGGTTTAGCTGGATAACGAGGTCTCTGGACCTGGTTTACGTTCCAGATGTTTCCTTGTGAAGCAGAGGTTTTTACCAGAACCGACCGCTGATATCAGTCTTTTAGGAAACGGTAAATTCTTCGGTCCACACGTCAGACCTCCTCTCTCTCTTATCGTCGTCGTGTTTCCATGACGACGCTGATGCTGAGCAGTTTCCATGCGAAGCGGTTTCCTGCAGCTCTGATTCCTGCTCAGACCAGGTTTGGTGACGTGGACTCTGACGGGGAGCCGGTTCTGTGTCAGATCGGATCAGGTGACCGGCCGGGATGAACAGGAGATCTGAGAAGCAGCGGCGCTCACACCTCCTGTAATCTGCTGCAGGTCCTCTGACCTCAGACATGATCTGACCGACTCTTCAGCACCACGATGAGGCGCTCATCTTCCTCATCTTCCTCATCTCCATCATCTTCCTCATCTCCATCATCTTCCTCATCTTCCTCATCTCCATCATCTTCCTCATCTCCATCATCTCCATCATCTTCCTCATCTTCCTCATCTCCATCATCTTCCTCATCTCCATCATCTCCATCATCTCCATCATCTTCCTCATCTTCCTCATCTCCATCATCTTCCTCATCTCCATCATCTTCCTCATCTCCATCATCTCCATCATCTTCCTCATCTCCATCATCTTCCTCATCTCCATCATCTCCATCATCTTCCTCATCTCCATCATCTTCCTCATCTCCATCATCTTCCTCATCTCCATCATCTTCCTCATCTCCATCATCTCCATCATCTTCCTCATCTCCATCATCTTCCTCATCTCCATCATCTTCCTCATCTCCATCATCTCCATCATCTTCCTCATCTCCATCATCTTCCTCATCTCCATCATCTTCCTCATCTCCATCATCTCCATCATCTTCCTCATCTCCATCATCTCCATCATCTTCCTCATCTCCATCATCTTCCTCATCTCCATCATCTCCATCATCTTCCTCATCTCCATCATCTCCATCATCTCCATCATCTTCCTCATCTCCATCATCTTCCTCATCTCCATCATCTTCCTCATCTCCATCATCTCCATCATCTTCCTCATCTCCATCATCTCCATCATCTCCATCATCTTCCTCATCTCCATCATCTTCCTCATCTTCCTCATCTCCATCATCTTCCTCATCTCCATCATCTTCCTCATCTCCATCATCTCCATCATCTTCCTCATCTCCATCATCTTCCTCATCTCCATCATCTTCCTCATCTCCATCATCTCCATCATCTTCCTCATCTCCATCATCTTCCTCATCTCCATCATCTCCATCATCTTCCTCATCTCCATCATCTCCATCATCTTCCTCATCTCCATCATCTTCCTCATCTCCATCATCTCCATCATCTTCCTCATCTCCATCATCTTCCTCATCTCCATCATCTCCATCATCTTCCTCATCTCCATCATCTTCCTCATCTCCATCATCTTCCTCATCTCCATCATCTTCCTCATCTCCATCATCTCCATCATCTTCCTCATCTCCATCATCTTCCTCATCTCCATCATCTCCATCATCTTCCTCATCTCCATCATCTCCATCATCTTCCTCATCTCCATCATCTTCCTCATCTCCATCATCTTCCTCATCTCCATCATCTTCATCATCTTCCTCATCTCCATCATCTTCCTCATCTCCATCATCTCCATCATTTTCCTCATCTCCATCATCTTCCTCATCTCCATCATCTTCCTCATCTCCATCATCTCCATCATCTTCCTCATCTCCATCATCTTCATCATCTTCCTCATCTCCATCATCTTCCTCATCTCCATCATCTCCATCATCTTCCTCATCTCCATCATCTTCCTCATCTCCATCATCTCCATCATCTTCCTCATCTCCATCATCTTCCTCATCTCCATCATCTCCATCATCTTTATCATCTCCATCATCTTCATCATCTTCCTCATCTCCATCATCTTCCTCATCTCCATCATCTCCATCATCTTCCTCATCTCCATCATCTTCCTCATCTCCATCATCTCCATCATCTCCATCATCTTCATCATCTTCCTCATCTCCATCATGTTCCTCATCTCCATCATCTCCATCATCTTCCTCATCTCCATCATCTTCCTCATCTCCATCATCTTCATCATCTCCATCATCTCCGTCATCTTCCTCATCTCCATCATCTTCCTCATCTCCATCATCTTCATCATCATCATCTCCATCATCTTCCTCATCTCCATCATCTTCCTCATCATCATCTCCATCATCTTCATCATCTCCCTCATCTCCATTATCTCCATCATCTTCCTCATCATCATCTCCATCATCTTCCTCATCTTCATCATCTCCATCATCTTCATCATCTCCATCATCTCCATCATCTTCATCATCTCCATCATCTTGCCTCATCTCCATCATCTTCATCATCTCCATCATCTTCCTCATCTCCATCATCATCATCATCATCTCCATCATCTTGCTCATCTCCATCATCTTCCTCATCATCATCTACATCATCTTCATCATCTTCCTCATCTCCATTATCTCCATCATCTTCCTCATCATCATCTCCATCATCTTCCTCATCTTCATCATCTTCCTCATCTTCATCATCTCCATCATCTTCCTCATCTCCATCATCTTCCTCATCATCATATTCATCATCTTCCTCATCTCCATCATCTCCATCATCTTCCTCATCATCATCTTCCTCATCTCCATTATCTCCATCATCTTCCTCATCTCCATCATCTTCCTCATCTCCATCATCTCCATCATCTTCCTCATCTCCATCATCTTCCTCATCTCCATCATCTCCATCATCTTCCTCATCTCCATCATCTTCCTCATCTCCATCATCTTCCTCATCTCCATCATCTCCATCATCTTCCTCATCTCCATCATCTTCCTCATCTCCATCATCTCCATCATCTTCCTCATCTCCATCATCTTCCTCATCTCCATCATCTCCATCATCTCATCATCTTCCTCATCATCATCTTCATCATCTTCCTCATCTCCATCATGTTCCTCATCTCCATCATCTCCATCATCTTCCTCATCTCCATCATCTTCCTCATCTCCATCATCTTCATCATCTCCATCATCTCCGTCATCTTCCTCATCTCCATCATCTTCCTCATCTCCATCATCTTCATCATCATCATCTCCATCATCTTCCTCATCTCCATCATCTTCCTCATCATCATCTCCATCATCTTCATCATCTCCCTCATCTCCATTATCTCCATCATCTTCCTCATCATCATCTCCATCATCTTCCTCATCTTCATCATCTCCATCATCTCCATCATCTTCATCATCTCCATCATCTTGCCTCATCTCCATCATCTTCATCATCTCCATCATCTTCCTCATCTCCATCATCATCATCATCATCTCCATCATCTTGCTCATCTCCATCATCTTCCTCATCATCATCTACATCATCTTCATCATCTTCCTCATCTCCATTATCTCCATCATCTTCCTCATCATCATCTCCATCATCTTCCTCATCTTCATCATCTTCCTCATCTTCATCATCTCCATCATCTTCCTCATCTCCATCATCTTCCTCATCATCATATTCATCATCTTCCTCATCTCCATCATCTCCATCATCTTCCTCATCATCATCTTCCTCATCTCCATTATCTCCATCATCTTCCTCATCTCCATCATCTTCCTCATCTCCATCATCTCCATCATCTCCATCATCTTCCTCATCTCCATCATCTTCCTCATCTCCATCATCTCCATCATCTTCCTCATCTCCATCATCTTCCTCATCTCCATCATCTTCCTCATCTCCATCATCTCCATCATCTTCCTCATCTCCATCATCTTCCTCATCTCCATCATCTCCATCATCTTCCTCATCTCCATCATCTCCATCATCTTCCTCATCTCCATCATCTTCCTCATCTCCATCATCTCCATCATCTTCCTCATCTCCATAATCTTCATCATCTTCCTCATCTCCATCATCTTCCTCATCTCCATCATCTCCATCATCTTCCTCATCTCCATCATCTTCCTCATCTCCATCATCTTCCTCATCTCCATCATCTCCATCATCTTCCTCATCTCCATCATCTTCATCATCTTCCTCATCTCCATCATCTCCATCATCTTCCTCATCTCAATCATCTCCATCATCTTCCTCATCTCCATCATCTTCCTCATCTCCATCATCTTCCTCATCTCCATCATCTTCATCATCTTCCTCATCTTCATCATCTTCCTCATCTCCATCATCTTCCTCATCTCCATCATCTCCATCATCTTCATCATCTTCCTCATCTCCATCATCTTCCTCATCTCCATCATCTTCCTCATCTCCATCACCTTCCTCATCTCCCTCATCTCCATCATCTTCATCATCTCCATCATCTTCCTCATCTCCATCATCTTCATCATCTTCCTCATCTCCATCATCTTCATCATCTTCCTCATCTCCATCATCTTCCTCATCTCCATCATCTCCATCATCTTCCTCATCTCCATCATCTTCCTCATCTCCATCATCTTCCTCATCTCCATAATCTTCATCATCATCTCCATCATCTTCCTCATCATTATCTCCATCATCTTCATCATCTTCCTTATCTTCCTCATCTCCATTATCTCCATTATCTTCCTCATCATCATCTCCATCATCTTCCTCATCATCCTCATCTTCATCATCTCCATCATCTTCCTCATCTCCATCATCTTCCTCATCATCATCTCCATCATCTTCATCATCTTCCTCATCTCCATTATCTCCATCATCTTCCTCATCATCATCTTCCTCATCTCCATCATCTTCCTCATCTCCATCATCTTCCTCATCATCATCTCCATCATCTTCCTCATCTCCATCATCTTCCTCATCATCATCTCCATCATCTTCCTCATCTCCATCATCTTCCTCATCTCCATCATCTTCCTCATCATCTCCATCATCTTCATCATCTCCATCATCTCATCATCTTCCTCATCATCATCTCCATCATCTTCCTCATCTCCATCTTCATCATCTTCCTCATCTTCATCATCTCATCATCATCATCTTCATCATCTCCATCATCTCCATCATCTTCCTCATCTCCATCATCTTCCTCATCATCATCTTCCTCATCTCCATCATCTCCATCATCTCCATCATCTTCCTCATCTCCATCATCTTCCTCATCATCTCCATCATCTTCATCATCTTCATCATCTCCATCATCTCCATCATCTTCCTCATCATCATCTCCATCATCTTCCTCATTTTAATCATCTTCCTAATCTCCATCATCTTCCTCATCTCCATTCTCTTCCTCATCTCCATCACCTTCCTCATCTTCATCATTTTCCTCATCTCCATCATCTTCATCATCTTCCTCATCTCCATCATCTCCATCATCTTCCTCATCTCCATCACCTTCCTCATCTTCCTCATCTCCATCATCTTCATCATCTTCCTCATCTTCCTCATCTCCATCATCTTAATCATCTTCTTCATCTCCATCATCTTCCTCATCTTCCTCATCTCCATCATCTTCATCATCTTCCTCATCTCCATCATCTTCATCATCTTCCTCATCTCCATCATCTTCCTCATCTCCATCATCTTCATCATCTTCCTCATCTTCATCATCTCCATCATCTTCCTCATCTCCATCATCTTCATCATCATCATCATCTTCCTCATCTCCATCATCTTCCTCATCATCATCTCCATCATCTTCATCATCTTCCTCATCTCCATTATCGCTATCATCTTCATCATCTTCCTCATCTCCATCATCTTCCTCATCTTCCTCATCTTCATCATCTTCCTCATCTCCATCATCTTCCTCATCTCCATCACCTTCCTCATCTCCCTCATCTCCATCATCTCCATCATCTTCATCATCTCCATCATCTTCCTCATCTCCATCATCTTCATCATCTTCCTCATCTCCATCATCTTCATCATCTCCATCATCTTCCTCATCTCCATAATCTTCATCATCATCTCCATCATCTTCCTCATCATTATCTCCATCATCTTCATCATCTTCCTTATCTTCCTCATCTCCATTATCTCCATCATCTTCCTCATCATCATCTCCATCATCTTCCTCATCTTCCTCATCTTCATCATCTCCATCATCTTCCTCATCTCCATCATCTTCCTCATCATCATCTCCATCATCTTCATCATCTTCCTCATCTCCATTATCTCCATCATCTTCCTCATCATCATCTTCCTCATCTCCATCATCTTCCTCATATCCATCATCTTCCTCATCATCATCTCCATCATCTTCCTCATCTCCATCATCTTCCTCATCATCATCTCCATCATCTTCCTCATCTCCATCATCTCCATCATCTTCCTCATCTCCATCATCTTCCTCATCATCTCCATCATCTTCATCATCTCCATCATCTCATCATCTTCCTCATCATCATCTCCATCATCTTCCTCATCTCCATCTTCATCATCTTCATCATCTCCATCATCTCCATCATCTTGCTCATCTCCATCATCTTCCTCATCATCTCCATCATCTTGCTCATCTCCATCATCTTCCGCATCATCATCTTCCTCATCTCCATCATCTCCATCATCTTCCTCATCTCCATCATCTTCCTCATCATCTCCATCATCTTCATCATCTTCATCATCTCCATCATCTCCATCATCTTCCTCATCATCATCTCCATCATCTTCCTCATCTTAATCATCTTCCTAATCTCCATCATCTTCCTCATCTCCATTCTCTTCCTCATCTCCATCACCTTCCTCATCTTCATCATTTTCCTCATCTCCATCATCTTCATCATCTTCCTCATCTCCATCATCTCCATCATCTTCCTCATCTCCATCACCTTCCTCATCTTCCTCATCTTCCTCATCTCCATCATCTTCATCATCTTCCTCATCTTCCTCATCTCCATCATCTTAATCATCTTCTTCATCTCCATCATCTTCCTCATCTTCCTCATCTCCATCATCTTCATCATCTTCCTCATCTCCATCATCTTCATAATCTTCCTCATCTCCATCATCTTCATCATCTTCCTCATCTCCATCATCTTCATCATCTTCCTCATCTTCATCATCTCCATCATCTTCCTCATCTCCATCATCTTCATCATCATCATCATCTTCCTCATCTCCATCATCTTCCTCATCATCATCTCCATCATCTTCATCATCTTCCTCATCTCCATTATCGCTATCATCTTCATCATCATCATCTCCATCATCTTCCTCATCTTCATCATCTTCCTCATCTTCATCATCTCCATCATCTTCCTCATCTCCATAATCTTCCTCATCATCATCTCCATCATCTTCATCATCTTCCTCATCTCCATCATCTTCCTCATCTCCATCACCTTCCTCATCTTCCTCATCTTCCTCATCTCCATCATCTTCATCATCTTCCTCATCTTCATCATCTTCCTCATCTTCCTCATCTCCATCATCTTAATCATCTTCCTCATCTCCATCATCTTCCTCATCTTCCTCATCTCCATCATCTTCATCATCTTCCTCATCTCCATCATCTTCATCATCTCCATCATCTTCCTCATCTCCATCATCTTCATCATCATCATCTTCCACATCTCCATCATCTTCCTCATCATCATCTCCATCATCTTCATCATCTCCATCATCTTCCTCATCTCCATCATCTTCCTCATCATCATCTCCATCATCTTCATCATCTTCCTCATCTCCATCATCTCCATCATCTTCCTCATCTCCATCATCTTCCTCATCATGTCCATCATCTTCATCATCTTCATCATCTCCATCATCTCCATCATCTTCCACATCTTCATCATCTTCCTCATCTCCATCATCTTCCTCATCTCCATTCTCTTCCTCATCTCCATCACCTTCCTCATATCCATCATCTTCCTCATCTCCATCATCTTCATGATCTTCCTCATCTCCATCATCTTCATCATCTTCCTCATCTCATCATCTTCATCATCTTCCTCATCTCCATCATCTTCATCATCTCCATCATCTTCATCATCTTCCTCATCTCCTTCATCTCCATCATCTTCCTCATCTTCCTCATCTCCATCATCTTCATCATCTTCCTCATCATCATCTCCATCATCTTCCTCATCTCATCACCTTCCTCATCTCCATCATCTTCCTCATCTCCATCATCTTCATCTCCATCATCTTCCTCATCTCCATCATCTTCATCTCCATCATCTTCCTCATCTCCATCATCTTCATCATCTTCCTCATCTCCATCTTCTTCATCATCTCCATCATCTTCCTCATCTCCATCATCTCCATCATCTTCCTCATCTCCATCATCTCCATCATCTTCCTCATCTCCATCACCTTCCTCATCTTCCTCATCTTCCTCATCTCCATCATCTTCATCATCTTCGTCATCTTCATCATCTTCCTCATCTTCCTCATCTCCATCATCTTAATCATCTTCCTCATCTCCATCATCTTCCTCATCTCCATCATCTTCATCATCTTCCTCATCTCCATCATGTTCATCATCTTCCTCATCTCCATCATCTTCATCATCTTCCTCATCTCCATCATCTTCATCATCTTCCTCATCTCCATCATCTCCATCATCTTCCTCATCTCCATCATCTTCATCATCATCATCTTCCTCATCTCCATCATCTTCCTCATCATCATCTCCATCATCTTCCTCATCTTCCTCATCTCCATTATCTCTATCATCTTCATCATCATCATCTCCATCATCTACCTCATCTTCATCATCTTCCTCATCTTCATCATCTCCATCATCTTCCTCATCTCCATAATCTTCCTCATCATCATCTCCATCATCTTCCTCATCATCATCTCCATCATCTTCCTCATCTCCATCATCTTCCTCATCATCTCCATCATCTTCCTCATCTCCATCATCTTTCTCATCATCTCCATCATCTTCATCATCTTCATCATCTCCATCATCTCATCATCTTCCTCATCATCATCTCCATCATCTTCCTCATCTCCATCTTCATCATCTTCCTCATCTTCATCATTTCCATCATCATCATCTTCATCATCTCCATCATCTCCATCATCTTCCTCATTTCCATCATCTTCCTCATCATCATCTCCATCATCTTCCTCATCTTCATCATCTCCATCATCTCCATCATCTTCCTCATCATCATCTCCATCATCTTAATCATCTTCCTCATCTTCCTCATCTCCATTCTCTTCCTCATCTCCAACACCTTCCTCATCTCCATCATCTTCCTCATCTCCATTCTCTTCCTCATCTCCATCACCTTCCTCATCTTCATCATTTTCCTCATCTCCATCATCTTCATCATCTTCCTCATCTCCATCATCTCCATCATCTTCCTCATCTCCATCACCTTCCTCATCTTCCTCATCTCCATCATCTTCATCATCTTCCTCATCTTCCTCATCTCCATCATCTTAATCATCTCCTTCATCTCCATCATCTTCCTCATCTTCCTCATCTTCATTATCGCTATCATCTTCATCATCATCATCTCCATCATCTTCCTCATCTTCATCATCTTCCTCATCTTCATCATCTCCATCATCTTCCTCATCTCCATAATCTTCCTCATCATCATCTCCATCATCTTCATCATCTTCCTCATCTCCATCATCTTCCTCATCTCCATCACCTTCCTCATCTTCCTCATCTTCCTCATCTCCATCATCTTCCTCATCTTCCTCATCTTCATCATCTTCCTCATCTTCCTCATCTCCATCATCTTAATCATCTTCCTCATCTTCCTCATCTCCATCATCTTCATCATCTTCCTCATCTCCATCATCTCCATCATCTTCATCATCTCCATCATCTTCCTCATCTCCATCATCTTCATCATCATCATCTTCCTCATCTCCATCATCTTCCTCATCATCATCTCCATCATCTTCATCATCTCCATCATCTTCCTCATCTCCATCATCTTCCTCATCATCATCTCCATCATCTTCATCATCTTCCTCATCTCCATCATCTCCATCATCTTCCTCATCTCCATCATCTTCCTCATCATGTCCATCATCTTCATCATCATCATCTCCATCATCTCCATCATCTTCCTCATCTTCCTCATCTTCCTCATCTCCATCATCTTCCTCATCTCCATCATCTTCCTCATCTCCATTCTCTTCCTCATCTCCATCACCTTCCTCATCTCCATCATCTTCCTCATCTCCATCATCTTCATCATCTTCCTCATCTCCATCATCTTCATCATCTTCCTCATCTCATCATCTTCATCATCTTCCTCATCTCCATCATCTTCATCATCTCCATCATCTTCATCATCTTCCTCATCTCCTTCATCTCCATCATCTTCCTCATCTTCCTCATCTCCATCATCTTCATCATCTTCCTCATCATCATCTCCATCCTCTTCCTCATCTCATCACCTTCCTCATCTCCATCATCTTCCTCATCTCCATCATCTTCATCTCCATCATCTTCCTCATCTCCATCATCTTCATCATCTTCCTCATCTCCATCATCTTCATCATCTCCATCATCTTCCTCATCTCCATCATCTCCATCATCTTCCTCATCTCCATCATCTCCATCATCTTCCTCATCTCCATCACCTTCCTCATCTTCCTCATCTTCCTCATCTCCATCATCTTCATCATCTTCCTCATCTTCATCATCTTCCTCATCTTCCTCATCTCCATCATCTTAATCATCTTCCTCATCTCCATCATCTTCCTCATCTCCATCATCTTCATCATCTTCCTCATCTCCATCATCTTCATCATCTTCCTCATCTCCATCATCTTCATCATCTTCCTCATCTCCATCATCTTCAACATCTTCCTCATCTCCATCATCTCCATCTCTTCATCATCTCCATCATCTTCCTCATCTCCATCATCTTCATCATCATCATCTTCCTCATCTCCATCATCTTCCTCATCATCATCTCCATCATCTTCCTCATCTTCCTCATCTCCATTATCTCTATCATCTTCATCATCATCATCTCCATCATCTTCCTCATCTTCATCATCTTCCTCATCTTCATCATCTCCATCATCTTCCTCATCTCCGGAATCTTCCTCATCATCATCTCCATCATCTTCATCATCTTCCTCATCTCCATCATCTTCCTCATCATAATCTCCATCATCTTCCTCATCTCCATCATCTTCCTCATCATCATCTCCATCATCTTCCTCATCTCCATCATCTTCCTCATCATCTCCATCATCTCCATCATCTTCCTCATCTCCATCATCTTCCTCATCATCTCCATCATCTTCATCATCTTCATCATCTCCATCATCTCATCATCTTCCTCATCATCATCTCCATCATCTTCCTCATCTCCATCTTCATCATCTTCCTCATCTTCATCATCTCCATCATCATCATCTTCATCATCTCCATCATCTCCATCATCTTCCTCATTTCCATCATCTTCCTCATCATCATCTCCATCATCTTCCTCATCTTCATCATCTCCATCATCTCCATCATCTTCCTCATCATCATCTCCATCATCTTCCTCATCTTAATCATCTTCCTCATCTTCCTCATCTCCATTCTCTTCCTCATCTCCATCACCTTCCTCATCTCCATCATCTTCCTCATCTCCATCATCTTCATCATTTTCCTCATCTCCATCATCTTCATCATCTTCCTCATCTCCATCACCTTCATCATCTTCCTCATCTCCATCATCTTCCTCATCATGTCCATCATCTTCATCATCTTCATCATCTCCATCATCTCCATCATCTTCC